>NW_013666044.1:197385-202003 GCF_000517525.1 Limulus polyphemus
ATTCAGAAAGAATAAACCAGTTTTATTTAAGAAAGGACTTGTGTCGCGAAAGTTTCGTCGGCGGCGTAACAGTACCAATGCCTCAAATGCAGAACACTTTGTAAAAGTTTGTTCAACTTTGCACTCTACCCTTTTAAGGTTACTTTGCTTTAACATTAGCCTGAAAGTTGTCAGTCATATATTGCGATATATATGTAACTATTTCACACTGTAATAAATGTTCTAGGATATTCAAAGCTTCATTTTAACTTTTTTTATTGTATTTGATATTAGGATTAAAAAGAACAAATATCTCCTTTACACAATATTACCAGTCCATTTATCAATATGCTGTGAAAACGAGTAATTTTATAGCACTTCATTTATTATAATATATTATTTTTAGGAAGCGTATCGTATAATATTTCATACAAATCAGAACTTATTTATATATATACTAATAAGTTGTAAGTTTAAACAATGTTTTGCGGCTAGTGGACACCTGTGAGAAAAATAAAATGGAAAATAAATTATATTTTTATTATACATTTTAAGGGTTAGTTGGAACTGGAGCCCACACGGAGGGCTTGTTACTAATGCTAATGTTGATTTAAATATCGCGAGACTCACTAAGGATTTGGTTAATTAATTGAGATTTTTCCAGAATAACCATATTTATCAAATGGCCCAGCAAATAAAGTCACGTAAGAACATTTCAAATTTATTCTAATATAAATTTGAGTACATTTATCAGTTGCTCAAGTATAGATTACAATTTTTACTTAGGCCTACAACAGTACAAATGTAAATTAAATATGCACTCGTATGATATTAATAATGCAGTGTAAAATGTAATTACTCCACTCTGTAACGTAATAATATTAATAATACAGTTCCTAATTGTACTAAATACCACTCTACTACTAGTAGTAGCACTACAGCTTACAAATACAACTTGTAGGTAGAGTCAAGATCTTATTTTTACTCTTATCAGTTTTGTACTTCACTGCACGTTAGTATTGTAACTTGTTCTACTGCTACTCACTAGAACTAGTTGTATTGATACTGATAGTAATACTTCTGTTTTGCAAATGACGGTTCTTTTCCATAAGTAATTATTATTAAATGTGTTGCCTGGCGCTTATGGTGATTAATTTCAACTTAAAGTTTGTACTGTGGCTTTTATAAACACAATAAAATGATTTGTTGTAAGGTATAAATTGTTCAATCAACGTGTTTCAGTGAGACTGTCATTTTTTCAACATTGTCAGGATTTAAGCAAGAAAAATTGTTACTTTTAAAAGCTCATGATTCTTTACAACGTTATGAAGGTAAGGTCCTAAGTCACAAATAAATTTTTAGCCATTTTAATGCCTTATAGCTAGGAATGGTGACTAGCTCAGTTGGCAAAATAAAGTGTCAAAAGAACTGAGAAAGATTAAAATATATGCATACAAAATATCATGATGTTAGTTATGCTATGATTACTTTAGTGTTTTGTACATTATTTTGACAAGTGGCCAGTACTGAATGACCATAATTATAGACCCACAGCAATGCATTATCCTGGGAAACACTTTGAATATTTGACACCTGCCCACTATTCTAATGTGGATATCAAAATTAAAGTTTACTCTAAGTGTCATCAGAAAATACAGCCAGCCTTACAGGATATTTATTAGACACTGTTATTCACATTCACCATGTTGATATTAAGTATTTCTGAAATACACTTGTATACCCTTTGTATTGCCTTAACTGAACATTGAAACAGATAATGTACACATTATATTGTGTACATGAGATAATTACATGTTTACTGGCAGTGGCAGTAAAATAGACAATGTGGAAAAAAAGACAAGGAAAATTACATAAGCAAGTAAAAAAAAGTCTGATATTTTAGCAATGGTATAAAATGACAAATTCCAAAATAAGTGTTTTTCTTTTTTATTATCACATAAGTAAACCCTGTAAGATTGGCTTAATTGTTATTGATACTGTTTTCAAAAATGCTTTTTTACCTCTATGTAATTTTCTGTCTTTTTTTTTACCCTTCTCTTTATTACCTAGATTCATATACTGGAGGCTATAAACAAAATTGGTAAAATAAATTGTAAATTCTTACTTGTACACTAGTAGTGCTTACCCTTCTCTCACTCACATTTTATAACATAATGTTTTGGTACAACATGGGACCTATTGGTCCATTTTGGCTGTCCCATACTCTAAATTAAAAAAAAAAATCTTAAAGCCAACCCTTATCATTCATATAGTTATCAAGCTTTCTTTTAAACTCACTTAAATTTACTGCATCCACAACATCCGAAGGCAACCTACTCCAAAGGCCAACCACCCTGTTCAAAAAATACGACTGTCTTAGGTGAAGATGACTCCTACCCTGCCAACATTTATATTTGTGTCCTTTAGTTTTACTATTCTCACTGTTAAGTATGAAAAAAGATGATGCATCAACACTATAAATTCCCTTTACAATCTTAAACACCATAATCAGACCCCCCCCCCCACTCTTCTTTTTTCAAGAAAAAATTTGAGATAATTCAACCTCTCCTCATATGACAACACCTCCATACCATGCACCATTCTAGTAACCCTCCTCTGAACTCTTTCCAATTCAATGCCCTTCCTAAGGTAAGGAGCCCAACACTGAACATAATACGCCAAATGTGGCCTAACCAGTGACCTATACAATGTAATTATAACTTCTTTACACTTGTATTCAATATTTTTGTAGATACAACATAAAATCATATTTGCCCCACCACTAGCTACAGCAGCACACTGCTTGGATGGCTTAAGAGACTGATCAACTATTAAACCAAGATTCCTTTTTTTTTCTGACACTGTTAAGGCTATTCCCATCCAAATTATACTTATAATTCAAATAATGATAACTCACATGCATTATCTTGCATTTATTATAATTGAAACCAATTTACCATTTATTTGCCCAACTCACTAAATGATCTAAATCCTTTTGTAAATAAGCAGCATCCTTTTCACAGCTAGCAACACCCAAGACCTAATTTATATGGACCGAAGCTTGAACAATTGAAAGTACACATTTTGATACTAACAGCCACTACAGTCAATAGGGAAAAAAAAAGTCCATTTTAATTTCATTTGAGAATATTTCTTAGGTTGGAATGGAATCAAAAATAGTACATAAATCCCGTGCATGCATCCCACTTGACTGCAAGTGGAGTCTGAAGCACAGTGTTTCCTTACAACAATATAACACAAAACCCAACCATATCGGTAAAAACCATTATGATAAGTTAAACTTTGGAATGATCTTGGCAAAATGATTTTCTGGTACAACATATAGGCACAAAATATCTTACTTTCACCACTGATAAGCAATAATAATTCTTCTCACAGTTCAGTAGAATAAGGAACTTAATGTATGAACAAAAGGTTAATAGGCTTATTGTATATATGTTTCTGCTATTACATAAACTTCTTAGTTCACTGCCAGTGGCGATGGAATTAGTTAACTTAGTTCAAATTGAGTATGGCTGTGTGTAGGGGTACTGTGGAATGTACGGGTAAACATACCTGTACTTTGTAACTCCTCTTCTTCATTGAGGCTGATAATGATACCTTGTGATTGAACTTGTAAACTCTGTAGTCTCTGAGACTCATAGAAATTGAAATCACTAAAATAACATTATACCATGAAGAATGCTTCTGGCTCCATGTTGGCAGTGGCCTCATGCTTGGACCCACTGAGGCAGTGCTCTGTTGCTAGTAATAAGGCTAATAGAATTTTGGAATCAAGACACATGGTAGTGCGTTGTGTGGCCAAAATGATCTTCGGGACACACTGTTTTATTAACAGGAGTGATAGTTTAACAATTTTTCCAATTTCTGTAGCTCGGACTGTGGATGGGCTCTACTTGACCTTTACTTCACCTATCAAATTTCAAGCCAATCCATTTAGAAATACACAAGATATAAAATCTCCTACTTTTCTTTGCACCAAAATTTATTTGACATACTTAACTATCATGGATTTTCTTCAAATTTAGTACACTGATAGATCTTTACAAGCTACAGTTAGGTGTCAAATTTGGTCTAAATATAAGCCATTTGTGCAAAGTTATTGAACAAAAACTGCTGAATTTTGACCAAACTTTTTGCGCACACCTACACAAAAAAATTGTGAGCTGTCGGTCTAACATTTTTACTACAGCTTCACCTAAGAGTAAAAGTGGACCAGTTTTAGTTTTTGTCATTCAGAGTAAAGTCAGCTGATTTAGAGCAGCAAAACTATAAGGTAAAAGGACATGCAGATACATAAGTATTAGTTAAGCCAAGCAAACTAAGTTAGCAGTTTCTAGCTCAAGTTTTCAACAAAATCATACGGTTGGATGGTTATTATTCATTGCCATCCTTTCAGCAAAAATTTGCTAAATTTTATGAAATTATCATAATTAAAGAGTATTTATCATCATGTGATATTAGCTTAAACAATCTACATAAATAATGATGCTTGATACGGCTGTACCAAGTGTTTATGGGTGATGACAAGAAACTGTTGATCCAGTTTCCATGGCGTTACTATAAAGGAAGTTATTAACACTGTTTTAGAGAGGAAAACTACCACCATATATTTTAA
>NW_013666044.1:202523-235104 GCF_000517525.1 Limulus polyphemus
GTTGGTTCTGTAAATTATAGGTCTGTTCCGATTAATAGGGTTGTGATCCTAAAGCTAATGTTGGTTATTATCGAGTGTTACTTTCTTACCTGTTGTGGTTTGTTAGTGTATTGACTGAAAGTTACTATATCTAAATAAAAACACTTTGAGTGTGAGAAAAAGGATTGAGTATGTGGCTTAAAGGAATGAAATCAAAATTGGCAGCCAAACTGGTGGCTACACTTATAGCATTGATAAGAATTTTATAGCTACTATTCATTCATTAATTAGCCAGGCTGCATTTTTTGTTCAGCATGGGACATGATTGTGGGTAAAACAAAACATGTGACCTAGCTAACTAATGAATGAATATTTGCTATAAAATATCTATCAATGCTATAAATGTAGCCACCAGTTTGGCCGCCAATTTTGATTTCATTCCTCCTCTAACTCGCATGCTCAATCCTTTTTTGATTGCTCTTTTTTTTTTTACACCTAAGGGTTTTTATTAGATGCATATATAGACATATAATGATTTCAAACCAAGGTTGGAAAAGCAACTGCCCTCTTTGTTTCATAGCAAGTAATTCCCCTGTTATATTGCATTGATGCAGTATGTTCAGGTACAATTAAGTTAACTGTAGAGCTACAAGACTGGTCAAACAATAACAAGAGATTCAATAAGGATATTTATTACAGAATAATATGCTAAATCTCTGAATAACTGAGACTGAGAAATAAAGAAACTGGACACAATGTAATTCACAAAATGAATAGTATTGATTCACAAATAAGGTGCATTTATTTATGTTTTTTAAAAATCCGATGTTGTAATCTTATTGTACCTTTGAATCTCAGGAGAAAAACCAGATGACATAACAAAAGAAGAGTGGTTGCAAAAGTTAGAAGGTCTACACATACAACGAGCCGACATGAATCGTCTAATAATGGACTACTTAGAAACAGGTGAGTTGCATCCTCAGTTTATTTGTATCTACACATTTTTTGATAAGTCATATTCTGTAATCAAAAATTACTAAAGTAGACTTTGAACGAGTCATTTAAATGATATATGAAGAAAATTTACAAAAGACTTTTGTAATGAACTAGGGTAATGAAAACTGATTATAAACTTTCATATACATTGGCAATTATGTTACAGTGTGTGTATTATTGTAATAAAAAGTTTTAATTATTGTTTTACATGTTTTTTTATTGTGGAAGAAAACCATTTTTTTTTTATATGTGCTATGTTGTAAAAATTTGAAATAAAGGATAAATCTGTATTTAAGATTTTTTTTAATTTAACAGAACTAGTATTGTTCAACTGTATAATTTGGCAAATTGTCCCTGTGTCTTTAAGTGTTTGTATGGGGTATTCCCATATGGAGTCTGTGGAGTGCTATATGAATACTTGTTGCTATGTGTACATGTAGAAATTGGTCATCAAGGAAATCCCTCAAAACACTGTTTATGAGATGTAAAAACATACATGTGATTAGGGCCCTTTTATACAAGAGAGAGGGGAGGGGGAGGTTAGGATATTTAAAAAGAATAACAAAAGACAAACTGAAAGTAAAAAAGTGTTAATAGTAGTACTATTCACTTGGAGCTGTATTTCTAAGATAATTTAAACCTCTGGAGGCCCAGTTGGGTCCACTCTTCCCCAGAGGGCAAAATTGCATCATTGAATTAAAACATTGCTGACAAGATATTTGTATTTCTTCATCCACAAACAGAAAAGATTTCATAGTTGAAATTTATTCAATAAAAAAGTTTAATTGATTTTATACATTAAAATTTTAACAAATTTGAGATACTGATTTTGGTTTGGTTTCAGCATGCTCTAAATGAAACATTAGTGTTTGTGAATTTCATAAAAAAAAATTTTCAGATAATTTTACACTCTAAGCTTCCTAGGAGGAAAGTCATAGTAGTTTGGAACAAAATATAACTAATTTGAACCTTGAAACTTCAATATAAGTGTAATTTTATTGATTTTTATCCAATTAGTGTTTCTCAATCTCAGTTGTCATGGTGTGATATAATTGTCTATATCTCAACTTTGAGAACTCATAGACTAGTGATCTAAACATGTTATGAAAGCCCTTTTTCTGTTACTTTAAATTGTATAAGCCAATGTGGCATCTAGTTGATCAGAAAATCATGATGAAATTGGAACCAAGTGATACTTTGCTACTGTCTTGTTTGCATTATCTTTGAAGGATTGATATTAGCCATCCCTACATTTACTTCCTTTTTTGAAAAGTTTTTTTTACTTGTATATATTGGGTTTAAAACTTATTACACATATTAAATACAATCTTCTGAATAACATTTGAAAAATAGTGTTGGCTTGCTGGTAATTTTGATATGGTGAAAAGTTATTTTTGTGTATACCAATGGTTGTAAACAAGGTGAATCTGTGGGCAGTGTTTTTGACATATAAACCAAAGCTAAAATTTAGTTTTATAAAGTAAAAACTTTAATGGGAAATGTTAAAAAAATCTATGGAGGCATAAAAATCAGAAATTAAAATAGACAAAGATAAGCATTTTTAATTGTTTCTTATAAGAAACATATTACAATGAAATCTTTAGAAAATTTGTACAGATATTACATATACAAAATAAGATATTGTTAAATGACATAACATGAGTAAAGTTTATTTCAAGTTTCAATCTATTTCTTTTCCAGTAGTTGTTTTGTAATACAATAAAAACAAACTGTAAAACAGATGGATCAAATGGAGACATACAGGCATTTTAAAGTTAAAGTGAGTAAGTGGATCTGAATGTCAAAAATTCATAAATAAAGTGGGAATATGAATTTAATTGTTTAAGTGAATATTATTATCCAGTGGAAATCTAAATTAAGCAGACTGACCATTAAAAGAGAGTCTAGTGATAGATGTAAGAGGTGGTGTTAAGAAGAACACGGAAGATAGTTCAGATAATAGACTCAAGACATGCAAACTTCCTACAGTACAGTTGTAGTAAAGGTTGGAGGAATGGAGATTAGCATTACTAAACCATGAATGTGATAAGATGATGGGAGTGTTTAGTGAGGCTTTGGATAATGATGTTTTTTTCTTAGTTTTTAAGGCTAACTTTTCAGATTACTTTTGATTTATATGATTTGATTAATAAAAATTAGGGATTTATTTATTTGCTTTTTAATGGACTTTTTCCTGCAATTCAGTAACATGCTGGTTACTTAGAAGACATAATAGGTTTCTACCTATTAACCGTGTTTCTCAAACTGTAGTCTGGCCTTTACTTTCTCATCTACAGTTCTATATTAAGTTGCAGATATTTAATGAAAAGCAAATAAGTTAAATTGCTGCTGGTACATTTATATTTATAATTTTAATTTCTAACTTGTCACCCCCCCCCAGTAGCACAGCTGTATGTCTGCGGACTTACAACGCTAGGAACCTGGTTTTGATACTCGTGGTGGGCAGAGCACAAATAGCCCATTGTATAGCTTTGTGCTTCACCATAATCAAACAAATCTAACTTGTCAGTGTCAGGTTTATGAATATGTTATGTATGTGTGTCAAAATTTTAAAACTATACTTTTAGTATAAGAGATTAAGAAAATGAGAAGAACCTGTAAAACATAAATGTTGTAATGGAACTTTGTGGTTTTGACTTTATTATCTAAGTTACATTTCAGAACTTAGCTTACAGGGTTCTGAGTGTTTAGGATAGACAATGAAATGTGAACATATCATCATAATTGCATGTTTATCAAAATACTATTTTTACTCTTATGTGCATGATATATTGTCTGTTTGTGTTATTAAAGGCTAAATTTACATTAAAATTATATCATATGATACCAGGTATTATTTTGCTCTGTATGCAAGTTTATTTTGTAAAACTAAATATTTATTGAAAGTATTATTCCTAATTTATTTCAAGAGGGATTTAAAGAAGCAGCAGAAAAATTTCGTATAGAATCTGGAATCAGCCCAGTAGTGGATTTGGATACCCTAGATGAAAGAATTAAAATTCGTGATGCAATACAAAGTGGTAAAATTCAGGAGGCTATTGCCATGGTGAATAATCTTCATCCTGAACTTTTGGACAACAACAGATATCTATTTTTCCATTTACAGGTTTGTAATACTAGAATAATAATAAATAAGTACTTTGATATAGTTTTCCATTTGGGGGGGGTGTATATTAGCCTGAGTTTTAGTGGAGAAGTTTTATCAAATAGCAAAAATTGTAGTTGTTTTTATTTTTCGAGTTAATGCAAACTTATTCTTGGTTGACTGGCATTTGTAAGAACATCTTGTATGCATAATAATTTAGTTTAGCTTTGGTTCAACTTAATCTATTGATGTATGATATTATAAAAAATTACACAGGTGTAATGGAGTTCTCTTGTACAATAATCACATCCATAGATCAAGACATCCTGGAATGTGCATGGTTTTGTTTTCCACAGATCATGGAAATGTAGATTGTATTTATGTTCCTTGATCCTGGATGAGGGGTATTTTTTTAAGTTTTCAGTATACAGGGTTTCTTAATAGTTTCAGGTTCTTCACCATTTATTCATTTATTGCAGTTTTTAAATAATCTGACATTTTCTGCAGTGTCAGAAGTTTATTTTCTTTATCAAAACCTCATCTTTGTGTTAGTTGAACTTTATTCTTAACTGCCGGTCTTTTTCTGCTGCATATATTTTCACCACAGTTACATACTGTTCCATGCATTATTTTTTTGTACGTATTTCAATCATTTTTCAGCATGAACTTAGAAACTGCAAAGAAATTAAAACTAAGACCAGAAAGGTATTATCCCTCAGTTTTCCCATGGAAAGCACAATAGTAGGTTCAAATCCAGTCCATTCTCAGTAGTTTAGTTAAATAAACCCTCTGCCCAGTGTGTATGAGTTTTCACTCTTCCTCTCAGTTTACTAATTTTGGGGAAAAAATTAATAAATCTACTTTTATTGCTTTATAAATACTGTTGATGTACTTTGTAATTCACTAAGAGCAGAATATATGTATTTGTTATTACAGTATATTAGACACAGTATCACTAACAAGGTAATTTTAAACTTTGTAAATAAATTTAAATTTGAAGTGTATTTGCTGAAAAGTTAAACTACAAAATATTCATTATATACTCTCACTAGCGAAAATGCTAGAAACCTCAACCTGATGACATATTGAGCCACTATGTATCCTGATTATGGCCTGGATACAATTTGATATTGACTCCACTAGTGTCTGTGAGGTATATGCATCAATCTTGTTTCGTTCCTTAATATCATTCACAATTCAGGTAGGGTTGATGGTTGTGGACTGTATCTGTGGATAACTCATTCTAAAACTTACCATAGATTTTTGATAAAATTGAAGTCAAGGGATTGTGCAGGCCAGGATATATGTTGGAAGTCTTTATCATGCTCAGTGAACCAGTCACAAATGATTTTAACTTTCTGGCTGATGGCTTTGTCATTCATTTGGGTAAAAGTAGAGCTATACAGATTGTACTTTGTGAGTTATGGTGGTCAAATGTTCATAAACAGAGATATGACCATTCCAAGGAATCAGGGAACCAAGTTAATACCATGTAAGTAAGTCCCACAATGTTACACAACTCCAAAACATTGTACAGTGAAGACTATTCAGAATAGTCAGTAGCTTTATTAGGTTGTCACAAAATCTAACCCTGCCATCATTACAGAATAAAGTAAAGTGTGACTCATCTGATCCCATTATGTATTCCTATTGGGAAATGATCCAATATAGTAATCTAGACACCACTGGAAATGTTTATTATAATTTTTTGGCAGAGATAAGTGGTTTTTGTAAGGGAAATGCTCACCAAAGTTAATTTTACATAACTCCCTACACAATGTTGAGATGGAAATTAAAGTTCCTGGACCACTGTTAAAGCTGTCTGCCAATTCTTGCACAGTTGAATGTATGTTAGCCTGAACAATCCTCTTATCCCTGTTCCATAGCTCTCTCTCATTAGACAAAGCTTTGTGATCTGATAACCACATAGTTTAGATTTGGAATGCAGTGACCTTTGATTTGCCAGTCAGCTCAACTGTCCTTGCAATTTAAGCATCTGCCAATCAAGCCCAAACAATAACACCATGTTAAAAGCTTGCTATATCTTTCATCTGTCCAATTATAGTAACAGTTGCTCTTCATACAATTTACCACCTGTGTTTATAGACTCCTGGTGGTTTTATTTTTCGGGCATGTAAATACATTTTTTGAATAAAGACAAAGTGAGACTGATCTATTCTGTAGGTAGGGATTTCTAATATTTTGGCTTCTGGGTGTGTGTCTATACACATACACTAATGCATGTGGCACAATAAAAGGACTTGCATAATTACATTATAAGGTATTCTTTAAAGTATATATAACAGAAAAATTAAAAACATATACACTTTAAAATTTTCTTGTATCTCTTATTATAATTTTGGTTATATTAATTCCAAATTCTGGAAATAATGTAATTTTTATTTTGAGTTATGTGAAAATGTAATAAATAGAGATTACATAAGGAAAAAAGCATGGCAATAAATTTTTAAAATTTTCACTGTCATATTGAGGAATAAATATTTCAGGGTATCATGCAATGACATTATAATGTTGTGATGAATGTAAAGAAGAAAATATAGATTAGGAATTGAATAAAGAAACTAACCAGATATGTATTGCTCATTTTAAATATATTTCTTAGTAGGCCAGTCACTTTGAAGAACAGTGAATGTATATATGATGAATTATTTAGCCATCTATGTAAAAGAACACTTTAGATTATATCAGTTACATCATCATCTAAGGACAATGTACATTAGCACATTTTGACTTAGCTTTGACTAAGTATACATAAAAATAATAATATTGAAGTGGGTCAGTTTTTTCTGTATTTGTCCACCAATATTATTGAATATTTGGATTACTAGACATTTATATATAATTAACATTTTAATAATATATTGGTTACAAAAGGTTAACACTTAAAATTGAGGAAACTGTAAACTTTGAACAATAAATATTCACAAGCTACTGACAACAGACCTTTCACACTTTACATTTTAAATAAAATTAAGATTACTTAAAAAGTTGCTGTGGTGCATATGAAATTTTGAAATAACCTTGAGAATCTTGTCAGTAAAACCGTAACTGAGAAATAAATTGAACATCAATTTTGCACAAATTAATTTAAAGCAAATTAAAAATTAGAATATGTGTGAAAAACCAAAAAGAGATGAAAAATTAACTCCTAGGTTTTCTTACTGGCTTCCTTTTGGAAAAATGATAAACAAGATAATTATAAACTATGAGGCATCAAAGAGTCTTTTAACCCATGAATGCCATTGGATTGGTGGTTAGGGTATTCAACTTGCATTCGGTGGATTGCAGGTTCAAATCCTGTTATCAAACATGGTCATCCTTTCAGCTGAGAGAGCATTATAATGTGATGGCCAATTCCACTATCCATTGGTAAAGAGTAGATCAAGAGTTGGCAGTGGGTGGTTGTTGACTAGTTGCTTTCCCTCTAGTCTTTCACTTCCAAAATAAGGATGGCTAGCACAGATAGCCCTCGAATATCTTTGCGAAATTCAACAAACAGATAAATAGTGAAAGACATCCTGTCTTCCAGCATCACTCAACAAATAGAAGAGTACTCACTAGCCCTGATTCCCCAGGTATTCCACAACCCTTTGCTTAAACTTCTTTAAAGTTGCAGCCCCTATCACTCTAGATAGGAATTTGATCCATAGATTTACCTCCATGTTGAAGAAAAAAAAGTGCCTCAATTGAAGATGTGTTTGACCTTTCCAAATCTTAAATTTTTGTCTTTAATACTGCCGACAGAATTCAGCACAAAAAATGTGATACTTTAATCTTAACAATTTTGAATAGATTATCAAGACCATCTGACTCTTGTTGTTTCAAGAGAAAACAAGTTAACAAATCTCACACTGTCATATGACAATCAATTTGTTCCCAGAATCATCCTCCTTTGAACCTTTCTAACAACTCAATATCCTCTTGTTTCATATGATAACGGGCTAAAACTTCTCACAAAATGAGGACTATCTAGTGACTTGTACAATGAAACCCTCTTTAGACTTGTAGTCAATATTCCTGAATATATTAAAATTTAACATTCTGTTAGTTTACCATTTGTAATAAAAAACTATCTTTATGGCTTAAGAGTCGTTTCATCCCTCATCCACATAATTATAGGATTGCCATTTAAATTGCATTTATAATTTATACTGTGATAGCCTTTATGCATATCCTTACACTTTTATCATAATTATATGTCATCTGCTACTATATATTTCTCTTCTTAAAATCATTACAACCAACCCAACCTGTGGTTTTTATATCATTGGTAAACTTAACTAATGTTGATACCATTAAAGTGAATTGGGAATAACATTGGGTCAAACAAAGCTCCTTATGGCACACTACTCATAATATTAGTCCAATTAAACTGAACTTCATTAAAAATAACTTTATGCTTTTTCCCAACCAACCTTCCATCCATTTAAATAACTTATTACCTACTTCTTTATTTTAGGTGTTGCTTAAGTAGATGTTTGCTTTGCTAAAAGCTCCACATTTGATTTTTTCAACCCTTTAATGACCAAATTTTTTAAGGTCGGAGGGACTCATCTCTTCTTCGTTTTTGTTTTTTGTTAAGATACAGGAAAGGTTTATCATCTTGTGGCTCCTGTTCATGTAACATTGATCTGTACAGTAAATAAAAACCTACACTAACTAATCTTAATAATTCTAAAAAAATAGCATGTAAATTATGAACTGTTAGACTCTCAATGTCACTTACTTGGACTTTTGCATTTTTCCAGTTATGGATTTTATATAGGTGAAACTGGATATGTGGGGTAAAATAGATATTTTATGGGCGGTCTTCCTGGATAAACATGTGTAAAGGACAACATTCCAAAACACTTGCATAAATCTTCATCAGGACCTGATAAAGATTTTAATAAATTCATTAGAACATTGTTCCTCACCTATGTTCTACAGGCAGGATGCCCATATATATTTTAATCCTGAATCTTGGAAATAAAATATTATATTTTGAGTTATGTGAAAATGTAAGAAACAGAGATTACAGAGAAAAAATATTAGTTTTTTATATTTTCACTGTCAGATTGGTACTTAAAAACTTCATCAAAAGTATTGAATTGATAGTAATCAATGCTTTCAGCCAGGATTGGACCAACAAATACCTATATGTTTATCCTCCCATTCGAATTCTTCACTGGGTGATTTCGATCATCCATACCACTCCTTCTGATTGCTCCTTACTGACTGGCTCAGTCATGGTTTCTGCAGCTTCTCCAGCTCCAACTTACCCATCCATTATCTCTTTCTGTGTCTCCCTCCTTTCTTTGTCAACCTCAGCCAATGGTGCTTCAACCAGCTCTTCGTGTCCTCCATTTTCATGCCTATTTTTTTATCTGGTCCTTGGCGAGATCTGCTTGTCCCAGTGAGTAGCTTCATTTATGGTTCATTCCACTCATCCTTCCTCCATGGAAGTTTATCAATATAGTTGGAACGTTTTCTAGTGTTGTTCTCTGGGTCGAGGGTTTTCCACTCATCGACCCACTGTTTCTCATATTGCAGATTTTCTTACTTAGCTTTTCAGTCTGAAGTCTTCTGTCTCTTTGATGTTGGGTTATTGGGCTGCCTTGTTCCACACCTTTCATTTTCCCGACACAATAGGGTGTTTACCTCTCCTACCCTTTCCCTATTGATGCAGTCCTTCCAGATTTGTCCTCCACCACAGCAGGCTACCCTTCCTGACTGGGATGTTAATGTGGTCCTTCACTGCCTCTCTCTGCCTCCTTTTGAACCATTTTCCCCTTAAGACTTATTTCCTTCTCCTCTTAGTCTGTGGATGTTGGAGGTCTGATTTATTTGCCATTGATGTTTTACATACTCTTTAGCATCCTACACATATTCTCCTTTATCTGGATCATTCTTTCCTCCCCAAAAATTCGATGGCTAGGGAACATAACTCCTCCTTTTTTCTGATTTCCCTTTCTTCCATTTCCTAGGCCTGATCCAGATAGACTTCTATGTCCTGTACGTACTTTTCGCTGTTATATTGCCTGCATGGCTTACTTCCATGTTACCCATTCCTGTCTCTTTATTCCTTGGCAGCCATCCTCTGTTTGTGATCTTTCTCCTTCCACCTTCACCAATTGGGTTTGGCTTTTGATTTGATCGACTTATTCCTCTTTATCATCTTCCTCCTGTACTTTGTTCCAGGTGTCTTCTCATCAGATTTGACACTTTACCTTTTCTCTGGCATCTCATCTACGTTGTCAATTGGAGGAAATTCTTCAATTGGGCATGTGGACTACTCTTAATACGTTTGTCTCTTACTGTTTGCATATGATCGCTATTTCTTCCTTTTCTGGCTATTATCTTCTGCCTGTATCCATTCTTCAGACTTCAGTGAGACTTTGACTATGTAAGTTATCTTTTTAGGGTCCTTATTTCCCTTTTTATTATTATTACTCATTGTCCGGATCCTGCTCTATGGTGAGTATTCTTTAACTGTTCAAACCCACATTGTCAAGCCATGTTGAATTGCCTATTATAATTCCATGGTCACGCAATGCACATTGCAGAGATGGGGTTTTCCACAAGATTGCTTGTAGGTTTATCCTTCTTGCATTGAAATTGCTTCATGAGTTGGCCCATTCCAGACCGTACACACCATGGATAAAGCAGAAGGGGGTAGCTGCCCATCCTTGCCATGCCTTGTGTTAAATAAATCGGTAGGGTCTGCCTCTAACTGTCTCAGTTGTTGTCATTCCTCTGGACTCTCCACCTTGTTTTTACCCTCCTTTTCTTCTAGTGGAGTGTGAGAGGCCGTACCACTTTCCAGTTCCAAGCTAGTGGTGGACTGTGGAGGCATCCTCCTGAATGGGTTAATGTAATACAAACAACATATAGAAATTATTATAAAATAATTTAGTTGAGAGTAGAGTGGTTGTGTTCTGCTGGTGTAGATGACATGACATCCTCCAATATGAAACATAAAAACAAGTGGGAGTGAGACATCAAAATTGCAGTTCACTCATTTGATTGGATCCCTTATCCTACCCCCATGTGGATGTCAGTTCCCAGTGGCTGGGTTTTGAATTTAGAGTTGAACCAATCAACATAAGTCTTCATACATGTATTACAGATGTCTATATTTCTCCCTCATTTATACTCCATCAGTGCTGTGGGTCACAGTGGAGGTAACTGTGGATTGTTACAGTTCTTCCCCTTCTGCTATCCCTCACTGTTTCTTATTCTAAGGATGTTAATGCACTTGGGATGATTCCAGTCAATGTCACTTTTGAGGGAGATGGCTTACATTATGCAGATACCCTTTTGATACCTGATGTCAGGTTCCTGGATCAATCTATCAATTTATCATATTCACACGTGCCTCGTTCATGAGTTGGGGGGTACTAGATTTTCTCCAGTCGCATGAATTTGAGACGAAGATGGGATTGTAGTTGACTTGCTACTGGTATGATCCTCTTTCCTACCCCCACATGGATGTTGGTTCCCTGTGTCCTGGGTTTTGGATTGTAGTTAACTGACTGATGGCATGATCCTCATACTACCCTCGCATGGATGTTGGTTCCCAGTGGCATGGGTTTTTGATGTAGTTGACTTGCTGTGTGTACGATCCTGCACGCCATAGCCACCCTACATCTAGGGCACATCCTTTTCATTTTACCCACTTTTATAGTTTCTGGGATTGAGTTTCATATTGCATTGTTCAGATCACTTTCTGGCCATAGTTCTCTCCCAGCTGGATCTGCTCCTCTGTTTTCTGCCCATATATGCAATATCTTTCTATGGTAGGCGAAGAGTATACCTGGTTCAGATGTTGTGTGTTCTCCCTCATCAGATCTATAAATTTGACTATCTTATTTTAGGGAGTGTCCTTTGGACGCTTTCGAAGGATGCTTCTTTCTTACCCTCACACCGGTCCCTCCACCTATTCAATGTGGGATTCTGGCTATTTATATAAGCAGGAGTAATATACTGTATTGGAAGTTATAATTTTCCTGTACTGAAAATGTATTTTTGATGGGTACTTACCTCCTCCCACCCTTCCTCCCCACCGAAAACTGGTGCTTCCATTTTATGCCAAAACTCAAAGTGATAGTTAGGTAGAATTGAATAGAGGGAGTCACATGCGTAGTGAGAGTATGTCACACTCTTATTAGTGCAGGGTTGTTGCATGATGATTTGCATGAGAGGTGCATTGGAATTAGTCAATTCCAATGGAGGAGAAAAATAGGCTTGTGGCATGCATAAAAAATGTTTTACATATAGAGGGCAGCACTGAATGAGAATAGCTATTTATGTGAGTAGAGGTAAGTACCTATCACAAATACATTTTCAGTATAGGAAAATTATAACGTTGAATTTAATCTGTTAATGAGTCTGATGATTAATCAGTTAGCAATTTTCTCTAATCACCCAGCTCTACACTGTTTGTTTCCTGTTACTTTTCTAATGGTGTCCAAAAATTAGAAGTTTTTTCATTTTCAATTTTTATTATTTTTTATGTCTTTTAATTTTTTTTCTTCAGTGTATAACATGGTGTGTATTTGATGCATTTACTTTTGTTTTGTTTTTCTATCAGCAAGTTTATTTTAGGTTTCAGTAAAAGTTTCCATAGGCTACTGTAAAACTCCTTACATCATCAGATAGTATCATGACTGTTTTTTTCTTTTAATCAGGAGTAAATTTAATTTGAGTTCTGGAGTAATTTTAAACAGAATGAATATATTGCTGATAAAAAAAAAGAGTTTGAGATCCAAAAGTGTCATATAAGAATCTGACTTATTTGCTTTTAGCAACAACATCTTATAGAGTTGATTCGTGGAAAAAATACGGAAGAAGCATTAAAATATGCTCAAGAACAACTTGCCGAGAGAGGAGAGGAGAATCAAGAGGTACTGATTGAATTAGAGAGGACGCTAGCTTTACTTGCATTTGATGAACCGGAGAAATCTCCTTTTGGAGACTTATTACATCCTTCTCACAGGCAAAAGGTAGAAGTGACTAGTATAGGCTAAATCAAACTTAAGAACAAAGATTTTATACTGCTAGCAGTTTTTAGACGTTGTAGTATACCAGTCTTGAGACTGGCATTCAGTTAGATGTAAAATGATTGTACAGTATAATGTAGTTTTGTAGATGCTGAGTATTTTGGTTGAAAGTTTATTAACATCAGGTACAATATCATACATTAGAACAATTAAATCCATGCAAAGTAACACTTCTTATTTGTTTAGAGAAAAATCTGTAAGTGTCAGTTTATAATCTTGTGTGCATTTTTCAGCAAAAAAAAAGATGATTTTTTTATAGTGCTAAACTGCTAATGCAAAAACGATGACTAATGAAATAAAAAAATATAATTTTATAAAACAAATTGCTGCTTTTACATTGGAAATAATTTTAAGTTATTGCACATGTATAATGGAGCATAGCAATTTACTTCATTTGCTTACTGATGAAAATTTTATGTACACACTGATTATTCACACACAGCAGTGTGTGAATGACCATATAGATGATGATTTCAGCTTTTGGTGCAGTAACTGTACAGATCAAATTTGAATAATGTGGTAACAGACAAAAAACAACATTTAATTTGAAAGTATAATCATTTACTTCAAGATAAATAAATAATTGGAAATTTATAAACCTGCAAATAGGGATCATAAAACAAAAAGTAAGGTAACAAGGCCAGAGATACTCTAGATATTATTTACCCAAATTACAAACTCCTATTTTGGCTCCATGCTGTTATCTTGAATTACATTTGAAAAAGTCAAAATAGGGATTTGTAGTTTGAGTAAATAATGTCTACAGTATCTCCAGCCTTGTTTCCTTACTTTTTTTACAATTCCTATTTGTAGGTTTTTAAATTCACAATTTTTATTTATCTTGTTTGCTGGCTTTTTGTATGGTCAACTATGAGCAAAGGATTACTTGATATGGTAGCTAACTTTATACATTGTAATGATAATAAACATAGATAGTAGCTAGTTGATATGGATCATGATGATTTATTGTAACTATTGACTATTTGATCGCATTAGTTCAAGATGTAAAATGTTAAGCTGCAACTGGAGATTGTCATGGAGATTTGTTTGAGAATATAGTGAGCATTTATAGTGTCTATGTAATTAAATTAACTATATATTATGCATCGCAATGGGCAAATTTATGCCTAGACAAAGACACAGCCCCCATTAAGCACATATAAAATTTTAGCAGTAGAAAAGCAGCCTTTTCAAATAAAGCATGTACATCTAAAACATTGCTTTAAATAAACTTTTATGTTTTTTAAAGTAATTATTCTATAAATCTGTAATAAAATTTAATGTTGTGTGTATTGATTTGGTAATGTAGTCTAAAAAATATCTACTTGATAATTATTAATAAAAACTTCTAAGTGTATTGATTTTTTTTTTACTCCTTCACTTCATACATAATTTAGGGGTTGGTTCCCTAAAGACACTGATTGTATAGTGTACAAAGCACTGAATATCTACATGATACAGTCATCTAATGTTCATCTATTATTGGCTGATAATTCCTGTTTCACCCTTTACTTAACTTTTATTAAGGAACACCAGATATTTGTAAGAAAGCAAACTTCAAGAGGTAATGATAACATCATTTTAACTAGAGTTATGATGTTTATTAGCATATTTAAAATATAGAAGAAACAAATAAACTTTTCAGTACCTCTATGACCTTCGCGGTACATCATTGAGTATTCTACAAAAGGTTTGGGTGCAATATACCAAGCCATTTTTGTTGTAGGCTGGCAAGAGAATAATAATAAGAATTACAAATAGGCCCTTCTGAGTGGATTTTCTCTTCCTTATAAGTTTAACATGCATGAAGTTTTTCAGTATTTTTGTATGTGTACAGCCTTAGCAGTCAATAGTAAAGGTTTTAAAGGTTGTGTGGACTGAATCTTTACTGTTTAAGGTGCTTTTTGCCCGAATGTTTTATTAGGGTTTTGTGCAATTCCTTGTGATCCCTATTATGAAACACTATTGTGGTTCTTGATAAATTATATAGAAGCATACATATTACTTCATTGAAACATAGGAACTATAGTTTATCCATTTCATTATAAGAAAAACATGACCTTGGGCAAATGTTTCAGAATAATTGAGTAACATCTTAATTTGAAAAGGACAATAGTTGACAATAAGCTTTTTTGCTGCTTTACAGCATGGTTACTGATTAAATGACTAAATAAAAACATTTGCATTTTAATAGGTACAGTAACTCTCTCATTTACTTTGGGGATGCATTCCTAGAAATTACAACATTAGGTGGATTGATGTAAGTCAGCTGCTTTTTTCCCATTGACTTAGTGCTATAAAGGTAGGACCAGGAGACTAATTGTAGGACACCCAAACTTAATCTAACGCAACATAAAGACATAGAAAATAAATAAATGAATACAAAATATGCATGCTTAAGGGTTTTGGAAAGTTTGGCACAAAAATAATCACAGGGAATATCGCACTCGATACTGGCTGATAGGACAGACAACATGTAACTGAGGCCGTGGGAAATGTGGGCAGGCTGGGTTTGATCTGACTCCCAGGAGTGGAAAAATACCTGTGCAGTGCATCTACTGTTGGCATGATGCAGCATAGGCCTAGACGTCTTTCAGATATTGTTCCTTAATTTCTTAGGGACTTTATATCGGTTTGATGTAAATGGGAGGGTTACTGTAATACGCAATTGAGCAATCATTATTAACCATCTAGGATGTGATCTTGTTTGTTGTACTTGTCTATTTTACCGAGATAAACCTTGAGCTTTCAAACAGGTTAAGAAGAAAATTTTCCCACAGTACTTTTATTTTATTTTTTAATTAGTGAACATACAAGAAAGATAGCAAATAAAAATAACCATGATAACAAGTTTTTCACTGCTATTACCTTGAACTTCTGCAACTCCACAGAAGGGTAACTTTTCATCCATGCCTAAATTTTCATCACCATATTTGAATACTCAGTAATAAAAACTGTTAAACAAGGATTTTAAACAAGCAGTTACCAGACTAGAGTATTTCTACAAGTTACTGGACGTAGATGTTTGCCACTATGTATACTGTTATTAAAATGAACTTTCTTTTTCATGTGGCACTGATGTGGCCTTTCAGATCTTTTTTAATGCCACGTTCTGTGTGAAAAGATCTTAGTTTGCTTGAGATATCAACTGAGAATATTTGTTAGAAAGATACTGTAATTTTTTCAGATTGTTCTGTGAAAGAAATGGTTAAGTATTTGTTCATTTTTTTGCCTTGCTATTGGAAAGCCTGTTTGTTTTTTGTTTCTAGAAGTAACACTTGATGCATGATGGTGCACAAGCATGATATAGCATCTTATAAACAGAGCACTGTTCCATAACTCTATACTGAAACTAAAGTTTTAACAATTATATTGTATTTTAGTCTGAGATTTTTGAATAGGATATTTGCAGCTGGCTTTGGTTTTCGAGTAGTTATTTTTTGTATTGCAAAATGTGATGTAATACTGAATAATTTGTGCTCTGGTATATTTGACTGTGCTGTTAGAAATGTAAAACTTGGCATCAAAATACACAAAGTCCAAATCTGTGGTGTATCAAAACTCACAGCAAATTGACTGTTAGATACTAAAAAGGTGTATATCTGACAGAGCAGTACCAAAACTTGTAGAACCTCAGCTGTTTGACAAGTAGAAGTTGTATGTGTGTGTGTGTGTGACAGTGCAGCTGAACCTTTGAAACATGGCAAATACATTTATATAGAAAATGGAAATCTTTAATGCACCAAAACTTCTATAACTTAGAATATCAATTTTGAACGAAAAGATGAAGTTTCTCTTCTGCTATATATCACCAAGACTTATAAAACACAGTTTACTAGAACTTGTGAAATACAGATGAGGGCATATGTTCAATGGAATGGAGAACAGTCTCTCCTATCAACTAGTACAGACCAAGGTTGCAGCTCTGGAATTTAGTAAACTGGTTTTTAACATGTAATGTCCCATTGAGCAACACACATCATAACACATCATGTTAATATGTGCACTAGTTGTAGATTTATAAAACACAGTTTACTAGAACTTGTGAAATGCAGATGAGGGCATATGTTCAATGGAATGGAGAACAGTCTCCTATCAACTAGTACAGACCAAGGTTGCAGCTCTGGAATTTAGTAAACTGGTTTTTAACATGTAATGTCCGGTTGAGCAACACACATCATGTTAATATGTGCACTAGTTGTAGGATATCAACTATCCTTGCACTGGGGCTTAACAGTTGCAGCAAAGCAAATAAGAAAAATACAGTAAAAAACAAATAAATTACAGTATTTTATTAGATATATTGAAACCATTGATTGAACTAAAACTATATAAGAAAAGGTCTGTATGGTTTGTTGAGGTTTTTATCATTTTGACAGTATAAAATTTCAAATATCTTTACTGATTAATATATGCAAAATGCAAAAGTAAAAATATGTTCAAGCAAAATTATCTAAAGTTAGTCTGCTGTAAATTTACTGTTGGACTTGATAGTATATTTTTAATTTCTCTTAGGAATGACCCCTTTAAAACTCAATACTAAAGTAGTAAAATAAATAAGAACATTCCAATGTAGTTATTGAAAAACAGTTTAAATGAAGGGCATTATATTTTTTTATTGTAGATTGCTAGTGAAATCAATGGAGCAATTCTTGAAATGGAAAACAGAGCTTCCACTACACCTAAACTTGCTGACCTGCTGAAACTACTACTCTGGGGACAAGAAGAACTTGACAAGAAGAAAATAAAGTACCCACGAATGACTGATCTTGCTCGTGGAGTCATAGAAGACCCAAAGCAATATTGAATTTCCCGTGACAAGACTAAACATTGTATGAACCAGCAACTTGTACAAAACTTTATCAGACGTGTATAAATTTATAGAAACTGGCAGGATCCACAGTTGAGCTCTAACAAATCACTGGTAATAAAGTTGATTAGCCATTAATTAATATTCAGTATTTTGAAGCTGTTATTTTAACATGTGATGCATAAATTAATTACTTTTTTTCTAATCTTGGTGTATTTGTTTTTATTTCTGTATTTTGAAAGATCTTTTGAATATAAACCTGCTCTTTATAACATTAAAATCAAGAACTTGTTTCTTATTTGCAGTAAGTAATTCACAGATAAATTTATATATTACTTTTAATTTTTTACAGAAAATATACTCATGTTGCTCTGTCTATCTTTTTCTAACAACTAATTTTGAGAAGCAAATTAAAACTGTTTTAATAATTATTGCATCTTAAGCAAGTTTTAGTAAATTTCATTGCAGCATAAGTGTAATTAGATGTTGTACCATATTGTAATTTTGTACATTATGACTTTTCTAAATATTGTTTTATACTTTTATCATATTTCAAGCAAAATATTTTATCTTACAAACTGATATAGACATCAATTGGTACCTTGTAGTAGTTTGAGTTGTTAAAGGCACATTAATACAACTGGCAGTTGGTTAACAATTTAGCTAAGTTTGTAGAGCATTTACCTGGTGTATGAGTGGACTCAGGTTTGAAACCATGTTCAGGAAGTAAAATTGAAATTACATTACCAAAAGGAAAACTGCCACCCAACATGAGGCTGTCCCATAATCCTGAGATAATGCCCAAGGGTGGACCTTGTTTGTGAGACGGGTAGAATTTGATAGTTTAAGTTGTTAAAAAGTGCCTTACTAGCAAGTGCTAGTGAGTTAACTCTTTAGCTCAACTGGTAGAGCACTAGCCTGTTTTCCAGGTCTCAGTTTTGAATATTAGTCAAGGAAATACACAAAATATAGATTACCACAAGTTGACAAAAGTTATAGTTAACTTTTATAAAGTCTAAACCTCATAAGCCTTGTCAGTTTCAGATGATTAGATTTGAAGCTCCCTTAGATATAATTTTCATTTACACTGTGATTACTCTTTTGACAGGTTTTTACAATCATTGTTCTAAACTGCTATTTTCAAGGGGATTTTCATATGAATAGTATATGTACATCTATTAATATAGATGGAACCTGAAAAAATTCAGTTCTTTACCAAGAAATTCTAATAACTTAAAAGTGAAAGTAAAGAATAATATATAACAATATGTCAGCAATGTTCAATGCGTACAAAGCCACTTTCTTAATACCAGGACTCATCAAGCCAGTTAGGATACAACATACAGTAGTGGTTTAGACACTATCTAAGTTTATTGAATGTCATGAAGAGCAATTGTTATAATGCAAACTAGATTAAGTTTATGAACTGTAATTATTATCAATGTTATATCAGTCATTTACAAATCATAATTAGGGTAGGAATTAATAGCACAATATTATAATATTTGGTAATGTAGTCTGAAAAATATCTACTTGATAATTATTAATAAAAACTTCTAAGTGAAAATAGAGAAGAATTTATAATAACATGTCAACTACGTTACATCTGCTATATCCAGTAACGATGAGACCTTTCAGCTAATATCGGGACTTTTCAGGCTGGCTAGGATACAACAGAGATAGTAGTGGCTCAGTTGCCATTTATGTATCAGCAAATTGTTTGACAACGGTGTTATGGTGTGAACTGAATTAAGTTATCTTATTTATGTCACAACACATCATGATTATGGTAAGAATTATTTTACACTATATTATTTATTTAACATCATATATTATTAATTATTATTTTCTTGGAGTAACCTGCTTATTCAGAAGAAATGGTGAACAAGCAAGTTATGAAGCTGAAATATACTTAGGTGGATATGGCACTAGTTTTTCATATTTTTAGCTTCTTCTTTTTTAAATTATGACATATTTGCACATGTACTATTTTTTTTTCTGCATGTGATAAGACATTTACTGGTTGCTTGAAAATGATATGTGGACTGCTGTTGAGAACCTGTGTAAAAGACAACTTACTTCAAGATCTGAAGATCTATGTTGAGCGATAATATCTCAAAACATTTGTTAATAAGAAGTGAATGTCATAATCATCATGAGCATTGCATAGTTGAGTAAATTCACCACATTGGTTTTGAACGTTTGTGTTATTAGCCATTTTATATTCTCCTGTACACACTTCCGTGTTGCACCACCAGGTCTAGTAATACGGTGGAAGGTACTATTCATATGGTATGATGAAACAGCGACAGCTAAAGCTGTCATGGGCAGTTATATAAACTAGCAGATCTTATGGTTATTTTTTGTATGCTGTATGAAATTGCTAAAATTCAGTACAGAAATACAAATTTGTTGTTTTTACTATTGTGTATATAAAGTTGGTGACTTGAATTTTTAGTGCTACATTTTCAGTTTTTATTTTATTTTTGAATGCAAGGTTTGTAGTTTTGGTTTGTAATAATCTCTATCATATCTGTTATTTTATTAACAAGTGGCATTTATGTGCATGCTTACATATTTTTAAGTGATACTAAAGCTATTATACCTGTAATTAATACAGCAGTTACAGCAAGGGTATGCTCAAGTCATTGTTGTGAACGTGCCAAACCTTTTTTGCACAGCAGTGAAGTGACTCAGAACAGTGTTTTCGACTTATTCCGACTTTTGAAGGCACTTGGAAATGTCTGATAGTTATTTCTTTTCCTACTAGCAAATTTTGGACTGCTATTAGTAAAACAGTAATCTTCTTTAAATATAACTGTAAATGTGTAATAATTAATTATTTTATTTATTAAATGTTATATATATATATATCCTTCTACGTGTTTAAATCTTCTACGTAATGTTTTCTTTTCAAATATCTTGGATTATCAAAACTTGTTTCCAATACAGTACCTTACCTCTGCTTATAATAGCTTTCCTCCATTTGTGCTGCCCTCTATAGGTGAAATTTTCACTCACCCCTAGTCTTGAGGCTCCCACCTAACATCACGTTGTTTACAAGTGGTATAGCTGCACTGTAATATGCAAGTGAGCATGCAATAATCCTCTATCAATAGGAGTGCAACACACCATTCTAGCACAGCTGTCTTCCTCTATTCTCAATTTGGCAATCATGTGTATTGACGTGTCTTTTTTTGTTTGTGAACTTTTCAGATATAGGCATTTTTAGTGGAAACATCTACAAAGGTTTTACCT
Organism: Limulus polyphemus; assembly: GCF_000517525.1. Taxonomy (NCBI): domain Eukaryota; kingdom Metazoa; phylum Arthropoda; class Merostomata; order Xiphosura; family Limulidae; genus Limulus; species Limulus polyphemus. The sequence continues at coordinate 223,735 of NW_013666044.1, forward strand.
GTTGTGGAAATATTAAATGTTGCATTTTTGCTTTCCAACATTTTCTGCACCTGCAGATTTTGTGATCTTTTCTTTCCACATTATTATTTCAAAGTGTCAATAACTTCCACTTTACCAGGTGTGAAACAATTCGACTTTGTTCACACTAGTCTAGCAACTGCATTGGCATCTGGTTTGACTTTGCATGTTTGGAGAAGTGAAGGCTTTTGTGCAGCAAGTGGTGGAGTCTTTCATCTGGCTTAGGCCTTTTTTTGTCCTTGACATACCTCCACCCATGTTTCTCATTCTCAACTGAAGGGATTTTGCCAGTTTTCCCATCACCTACCTTTGTATAATCATATACCCATGCTGTGTTGATTCTACCTCAGCCATTTTTGTGTGATTTCAAGACTGGGTTTTTCAGGTATGTTTTTATTTCCTATCCAGATATACAAGTAGATATCCAATTACTTTTATCACTTCTTTGAGGTATACATGCTTTGTTTTCCTTCCTTCGTTACCTCATATGACTAAGCTGTATTGCATTTCTATGACTCCTAAACTCTGCAGTCTTTTCTTCAGACTTGACTTGACACACTTGACCTCCTTTTTTGGGCCCATTCTTTCCATGCATGGCTAATAGCTTGTTCTATTCCATGTGCCCTGAATCTTGTTGCAGATCATCTCTCAAGGCCTGCCAAAATACTACCTATAAATTGGTCCTTCGATCCTCAGGTGTTCAAGTGGCTGTGATCTTATCTTGGCACTCTCCTTCTGTATGTTTTGTCACTCATCTCGACATACTACTTTTGGTCCCATGTTCCTTTTCCCTCAGCTCTAGCTGTGGATGCATTCAGTCAGGACTGGTTCAACCCTTTTCTCCTTGCCTATCCTTCTACTTATCTCCCTTGTGTGTTTCCCTCATTCAAGACACTCCATGTTGAGTCCTCTTTCTAACTATACTGGCTGGCTCAGGCATGGTTTCCTCTATTGCACCTTCTCTGTTCCTCTCTTCTTTTTCTTCTTCCTCTACCTCTTTCACTTTTCCTACTCCTTCAATTCACTCCACCCTTTTTCATCTAGCAGTGTTGTCACTCCAATTTCACATGTAGATTTTGTTCAGTCTTTTGCAAGATATTCCAGACTCTTTACAATGTAGCAATCCTTTCTTCTTGTTCAGTTTGTTCTTCGTCCTTCCTTGTCTTTCCATGAAAAGGGTGTAGATTCTGTAATTGGTCTCTGCATTATGCTTTCTCCCCTTCTTGTCCTTCTATCCAAATTTTTCATTGGCTTTTTGATCAAGGCTTATCGCTTTCAACCATTGCTTGTTACAGGGTAGCTCTGTCTAATACTTTTGGGTTTTCCTATTATCATCTTGTATTCTCCTCTCCTTTTCTTTTTGCCACCTTTGTACTCCTCATCTTGTAGTTCTTCACGATTGGGACCTGAATGCTGTTCTCCCTGCCCTTACCCTTCCTCTCTTTGAACCTTTAGTCTCTTGTTCCTTGTACCATCTTTCATTTAAATCCAATTTCTTATTTTTTGTCTGTGGCTGTAGGAGATATGACATGCATGCCATTGCTGCTTCCTATATTTTTTCCTTCCATTTCTCACTCTTATTCTCATTCTGATCCAGATTGTTTTCTCTGTCCTATCCATGTGGTTCATTGTTATTTGACCTGCACTGCTCCTTTTCACTGTTCATGCTCTCATCTATTTATTCTTTAGAATACCTCAGCTCCCCAAGATATTTCTCCTATTACCTTCAAGGGATGGCGATAACTCATCCATCTAGCTTCTGCTTCATTGGATGTAGATTCACATTGCCTCTTTCAGACTGCTCACTTCCATCATCTGTTGGAAGAGTTTTTGCAGGCTGGCATGTGGACGAACCCACATACTTTCATCACACACTGCCTTCATCATCTGGCTGTCTCTTCTTTGTGATATTGATTTCCTCCCATTGCCATTCTACATACCTCTTCCCTGCTCTAAATGGGCAAGTTATTTCTCTATATATATCTTCCCTTTACATTGTCCCATTTTTACATATCAGAATCCCATTAAGTGGCAAGCAGTGCCTGCTAGGGTATACTTAACTTTAAATCTGCACCATGCAACCTATATTTTTATGGTATAGAGTATAACACTCCATGAGTTCTCTTCAGGCACTTTCCAAAGGAGGCTCATCTAGGTAACTTCTGCACCAGTCCCTTCACTGTTTCAATGTGGGGTTCTAGCTATTATATGGAAAGAGGTAAGGTATTGTATCAGAAGTTAACATTTTCCAGCACTGAAAATGTATTTCTAATAAATACTTACCTCTTATTACACACTCCCACCCATCTTCTCCACTTCCAGTGCATCTTTTCATTCTTAATCTCAAAGTGATGATTGTGCTCTGCAGTGTAGAGGGAGTCAGCTGCATTAGAAGGGTGTGTTGCATTCCTATTGGTGGAGGGTTGTTACATGCTACAACTCAGCTATACCAAGTGTAAACGTGATGTTAAGTGGAAACCTCAAGGCTAGTGGTGAGCAAAAATTTAACATATAGAGGTAAGTATCAGAAATACATTTTCAGTATTGAAAAATGTTCACTTTAATTAGATGTAACCATTTTTATTTTAATAGTTTCACAAAAGGTAAAAGATGCTTAGTTTGGTAAGAAATTAGTGTATCTAGGCCAGAAGCACCTAGTAGGGGAAAATCTTGCCTTACTAATCTTTTGACATTCTTTGAAGAGTTTAATGTTATGTAGATGAGGATAAGGGTGTGGATTTGGTGTATCTCTATTTTCACAAAATATCTGACAGGGTACCACATGAAAGTCTTTTTGTAAATGTTATCTCTGTAGATGTGGAGGATAGGTTGTCTCAGTGGGTAGTAAATTGGCTAGATGGAAGAAAGCAGAGAGTTGTTATAAATAGTCTAGTCAAGCTGGAACCATGTCACAAGTGAGGTAACTCAGGGCTCAGTGTTAGGACCTTTGCTTTTTTAAATTAATATCAAGGACATAAATGAAAGAATGGTTAATACTTTTTTTAATTTGCTGATGATATTGGAGATTTGGGTGTTGCTGGCTGTAAGGAGGATGTTGCTGCTGTGCAAAAAGATTTGGATTATTTGGTTAGTTGGGGGAATAAATGGCATATGACTTTTAATTACTGTATTGGCCCAATTATAAGGCATTGTTTTGAAATTAATAATTAGGCTGTAAAATTCATAGTCACCTTATAATTGTGGCCAACCCCAGGCCCCTTCCCTCTACTCTAGCCTGTTGCATTCCTGAATGTTCAGATAGCATCCGTCTATGCATGCGCACCAGATGTTTGCTCAAGGTCATAACTAATTCTTGCAACTAGTCCACCTGTAGGCTATTCAGTTATAGTATTAATTTTGATGTTGCATTATTGCTTTGACTGTGCTCATTTTAAATTTTATAATAATTGTTGTCTGTGAGTCTCATTTTAGTGATCGACCCTTATGCAAGAATGAGTAACCACATTGAAAGACAGGGAACAAGAAAGTATCAAATTAACAAAGGATTATGATGGAGTTATGATGCAAATCCTAAAATTATGGTGGTGCATGAGGCAGAAAAAACAAACAATTGTACCACTGCTTGAAAATTTGGTGTAACTGAAAAATGATGTGAAGTGTTGGTTGAAACAAAAGACTGAACTCCTTAATGCACCTTTTACAAGAAAGGCATTTCATGGATCTAAAAAAGGACGATATGAAACTAAATTTTTTTTCCCACGTGGTTTTTGAAAATGGGGTCACCGTATAATCGGTATAATAAATGCAGTGAAATGCATATGGAATATCACAATTTGAATTATGAGTATAATTTGATGGGAATAACCTTAACAGTTATGGTATTTTGGCACTTGTGTATAAAGTTAAAATCATAAATAATATTCAACGTTAAACTGGTACACAGTTAAAAACATTTTATATAGGCCTATCTATGGCCTTCAAAAAGTTGACCACATCACATGTTTCGATGTTACAACATCATCCTCAGGAGTTGTAAAGTCGAAACATGTAGAGTCGTCAACTTCTTGAAGGCCATAGATAGGCTTAAATAAAATGTTTTTAATTGTGTACTAGTTTAACTTTGAATATTATTTATGATTTTTAACCTTAACATTGTTACAGAAGAAAAAGACATTTGTATTCTGGTTGATCAGTCTCTTAAGCCAGCCATGCAGTGTACTTTTGCTAGTGGCAGGGCAAATAGGATTTTAAGTTGTATCTACAGAAATATTGAATATGAGTATAAAGAGCTTCTAATGTCATTGTATAAGTCAGTGGTTAAACCACATTTGGAGTGCTGTCTTCAGTCATGGGTTCCTTATCATAGAAAGGTCATTGAATTATTGGAAAGGGTTCAGAAGAAGGCTACTAGGATGATATTTGAGATAGAAAGGTCATCATACAAGGATTGGTTAAGATCTCTGAAATTGTTTTATTTTGAAAATAAAAATAGAGGGGATTTGATTGAGGTGTTTAAGATTGTAAAGGGAATTGATAGTGCAGATGCTTCATCTCTTTTCATACTTAATTGTGAGAATGGTAAGACTAGGAAACACAAGTGTACATTTTGGCAGGGTAAGAGTCATCTTCAGCTAAGACAACTTTATTTTTCTAACAGTGTGTTTGGCATTTGGGAGTTGCCTTCAAATTTTGGTAGATGTAGTTAACTTAAGAGAGTTTAATGGAAGGCTTGACAGATATTTGAATGGTAAGGGCTGGCTTTGTTTTAATCCTGAAGAAATTAAAATGAATATGGAAAAAGTGCCTACACTTGATCACAGTATTTCTACCCATGCTTCCAGCAAAACTGCACTGCCGAGATCAGGTGGTGGGAGTCTAGATGGCGGACCCACATGATATTTACCTTGGCAAACAATCAAACAAGTTGAAGCTGTAGTCTCACTATCCACATTTCCCAATACTTAGCCTGGATATGCCATTCAGCTCAAATAAAGTTTGCAAAACTAGGGTGATACCGTGGAATATAAATTACTGAAATATGTGTATCATGGGTATATTGATACTCAACAGGAAGAGTCTGTGATTCTTCTTTCTGAAATATATATACTACCAATTATTTTTTTTCTAGTGCCTTTTAAGTTTTACTAGCAGAACATCAACACTAACCAACAATTTTCTAGTGGTAATTTCAAGACTGTAGTAACATCATTGAGATGATGAAGGAAGCATATACGAATGTAGCACATGCTTAAAATATTTAATGACAATGTGGAATATATTTTGCAAACAACATTTTTTCCTGATATTGTCTACAACCACATTGATTGCATAATAACAAGGGTTATCCCTGGAAATATATATTGGACTGTTTAATGATAATTTTCTTCATAGTCATCATCAAAAATTCAAGGAGTGCTAATTCATTCTCCACCGTATTGAAAAATGATAACTTCCTGTTCTGGTCCTCTAGATCCATCTACTTGGAATAAACATTCTGAACATGTTCTGGATAGGCAAATTGAGCATGCCTCTGGTGTGGTTATCCCAGTTTTTTCAGAATAAGATTAAGGAAATCCACATTTAGGAAGAATCAACAAGAAAGGCAAAACTAAGGCATACTCATAGAAAGTAGAGTCAAGTTATGAAGATTAAGGAAAAGAAAAGCGATGAAAGAAATATTTTATCAAGGCTATTTAACGGTTCAAAGGTTCTTTTTGTCCCAGTAGATTTTAAGATTTTTTTTCAAAGTTAATAGCGTTGTGACAACAACAAAATTTGCTGACAGAATTCTTATTCTAAATACATAATGTCATAGTTTAAGACTTAAAGATCATTTTTTGTTTTTAACCTTACAATTAGTGTTACTTTAGATGTGGTTGATTTACTTCAAGCCTGGTATTAAGTGAGGGTTTTTGATTTATTCCATTGACAAGTTAAAAAGTAAATCAGAATTAGACATGAATTGTGTTTTAATATTATATGAGATTGCTTTCAAATCAGATTTAAAGTATAATGCTGCTAATTGCAAATGTAGACCATAGTAACAGAGATAATGTACAACCATTTGTATTTATGGGAGTGACATTAAACGAAAACAAAGCAGTCTGTGTATATATTTTTTGTGTGCAACACCAGCTTCAGTACTGAAACTTGCTCAAAGAATTTATTATAAACTGAGCTTTCAACTGGATCCTTTGGGAACTGACTAGGAACCTCCCACACTTATTGAGAAATTGTAACTAATCACTTAAAAGAAGTTCCTCATTTCAACAGAATGAGTTGCTGAAGTTTTCACTTGTGCTTGTGCTAAATCAAGCAATTTAAAAAACAAAATGTCTTAAACTGTATCAAGTTTTGTATGGAGAATATTACTCTTGATTGAATTCTAATCCTAAAGAATACCTTGATACTGAAACAGTAACCTAAATCACTGTGTAATTTCCATCAAAAACACTATGAACTTTATTAAAACTTCCTAGGCATGACATCCTAATAATTTGCTTACGTAAATTTATACATTTTAACAGTTTCTTTCTGAAATTGATATAACGCACTCAATTAGACTAGAATTATTTCAAATTTTGAGATAAATTCTGTCCTAGTCTAGTGTTTTTATATTCAAAACACTACCACAAGATGGCTATCAGGCAAACTTATAAAGCATTTCTAAAAAAATTAATTGACAAATGCCTTTTTTTACATAAATTTGTATTTTAGTTTGTGACAATAAAGCAATTATAAACTGAATGGCATGCTACTGCAGAAAAGATTCAATGAGAGATTAAATTTTATATAACTACCTTCAATTTCTCAATCTTAGAGATTTAATATATTGTTATTCAGGTACATTTTTCAAAACGTTGTCCAGATTTTCTGCATGTGTTTGTGTTGAACCAGATCTTCAGCTACAGTTAATGTTAAGTGTGACACCAGGGTCTCTCCATTCCTGAAGGAAATAATTGTGTCTTTGCACCTGGAGGCTCGGCATGGCCAGGTGGTTAGGGGGGCTTGATTTGCAATCTGTGGGTCGCAGATTCGAATCCCCGTCCCACCAAACATACTTGCTCTTTCAGCTGTGGGGGTTTTTATAATGTTACAGTCAATCCTACTATTTGTTGGTAAAAGAGTAGCCCAAGAGTTGGTGGTGGGTGGTGATGACTAGCTGCCTTCCCTCTAGTCTTACACTGCTAAATTAGGGACGGCTAGTGCAGATAGCCCTCATGTAGCTTTGCGCAAAATTCAAAACAAACAAACTTTACACATGGAATTAGACCGATAATGTGAGTGCACATGAATGTTATTAATGTCAGTTAACTTGCAAGATCTAAATTATGGTGAGATCTGGGAGGCATATGAAGCTTCAAATGAAAAGGATTTCTAAGAGAAGTATTATCTCACTCTCTTGTTCCAGAGTTCAGTTAAAGGGGTTATAGAGCAATCAGGACTTTCATGAATATCATTCTGTAGATCCCAGAATCCAAATAGTAGCTGCTACAGAGGTATCTGATGAAGTATCAGCAAAATGATCTATATTTACCAAACTACATGTAACATTTGAAAAGCTATTCAATTAATACAAATATAACATTGACTGTTTCTCATATGATTTATCACATATCATCAGTAATACAACCACAATATACAGAAACAGAGTTTTGGTGTTGCATATGAATTCAAAATGTGGAAATATATTAAATAACAGTATGGAAAAGATTTTCTTATTATTACCATCCAGCTGCTGAACTACCTATAGAGAAATAATTGCACAATTGTCTTTCAAGTCCTGTGCTGCCTTTGGAACTACTCTCTTCATAGTGTTTAATGCTCAGTCTGATGCCCATGAATACACATTATGGTCTGACCTTACAATTTCTTTTATAAAAAGTTTAATGAAGGATGACAAGGTCAGTCTTACATCACACTTCTTGACAAACTTTCTGCAGTTCCTCTGTTTTACACTAACACTGGTTTCCAAGACTATATATTTAAGCAATCTAAATAATGGATTTGCCACCAGATGATTTCACAGGCATGTTAGAAAAGGGGAGTAGCATGAACTGTGGTTTCAGTTTTTGTGGTTCGTAGAATTGCTGCAGTAAGCAACTTGATTCTAGCCATACCTTTTTGGTCCTGGCCATACAATACAGGAATTTCATCTTTCATAATTGGTTTTAATATGTTTGCATGGTGGTAACTACTCAAGTGCACTTTTTGAAGTTTGAATTTCCTCTTATATAAGAAACCTGTTGCTATCATTAAGCTCAATGAAAAACATTGTCTTGCACATACTATATCATGTGGTTCATAGTAAATCCTGTGTTTCTTGTTCAATCACCTAAGTGTAGCTTGTCCTATCTTACATCCATTTCTTACTTGCTGTGTATTTTTTGTATGGTTTACTGTAGTTTGGCTTTCTCTTACCATTGTGTCACAAAAATATTGTTTGAATTTGTGCTTTGTTACAAGGTCAACATATTTGTGAATTACCTTCTGCATAGTTTATTTGGGTATGTGGAACTTAACATTAATTTTTTGTTATTCACTTATAGAGGTAGCCATCTTTGAAACTGGTGTTCCCAAAGTTTTACAGTTTTTTTGCAGTATTGATGTAAAAATAGTTTACCTGAGAAATTGCTAAGAGATGCAGCTGTAAGGTACCCACAGCAGTATTACACTGTCAGATGGTTGAAAATTTACCATGAATCAATCATATAGGTTCCTAACATGTTGCCTGTTGTACCGTGGCTTATATCTGTGATAATATGCAACTATCTTAGCACATGGAAATCATTAATATCAAGTGCAGTTAGTCTTCATATATATAAAGGTAAATTAATAAAAAAAATAAGTTCACCTTGAAAATTTTCTTGCGAACTAATGCAATCTGAGATTATACCAATTATGTAAAAATAAAACGATATTGAACTGTTAATCAAGTCTGAAATATTTTAACACTGTTTTCTAAAATTACACTTTCATATTGGCGGATTGACAATGGCACAGTGTTTAGAGTGCCACACTGCGGAGCTGAGATTCCATGTTTTGCACCCACCTTCCTTAAAAAAATACTCTGCACGTTGGGGCTATGAGTGCATTATAAAGAGTTACAATCAAATCCTGTTATTTGTTCTGACAAAAATTGATAGTTAGTGATATTGACTAACTGCCTTCCCTCTTCCTATCACTTCAAAGTTAGGGATGACTAACAGTTACCCTTTATGTAGCTTTGTACAAAATCCAACAAACAAACAAACATTTTAACATAACAGTTTTAAAAAGTATTAAACTATTCAATTTTTTATTTCAAGCTTGTATTTCCATATTGAAGTCAACACTTGACCATTGATATATAATGAAGTATAACAAACATTTGTGCATATATCTAATTGAATAATATTGATTATTATTGTTTTTATACAAGTTTTTGTGTCTATTTTTGGGTTAGTCAAATGATATTTAGATATGACCTCTGCTATGTTAAATGAGAATAACCAGTCATGTTTATCGCTAGTTGCTATGAGTAAATCCAACATTTCCCATTAAGTAAGATACATTAGATTTAAACAGTATTTCATTGGAAAAGTGAGTTGGTCTGGTAGAAGGTGACTGTCCAGTGTTCTAATGCAAGTATGCACACTGTGTTTTCTTTGAGTAAATGTTTCATTTTGTATAACACACTATATCCAGTTTGCTTATTTTTTTACTTTTAGTTAAATTCAGACTTACACCATAATTTATCCTGCTGATCTTTCCATTATACAGTGGATCTACCTAATACTTTCTGAGGAAGCCAGTTTAACCTGAAAATACCACAGAATAAGTAATAAGGAGAAATATTGATGCCACGATCACAGAATTTTATTACAGAGTTTTCTGTTTTTGCTAACATAGGTATTGTCCATACTCAAACTCTCTGTTTTATACAATTTTAAAGGGATGCTTCTTCGTGAAAGAACTGCATTTTCTTGAGTAGAAGTACTCATGATGACAGTGATAGTTCAACACTGAAGAGAATCAGTTATATGAGAGGTGTCGAGTCTTTAAGGAAGTCCTGTCCTGGACATAGAGCATTCAGTGATGTTGCAAAGGCCTCTGACATCGATCTCTGCAACCGCAGACTCAAAAAAGATCACACAATATCTGGTACACCCAGAATGGCAGATTGGGCATTGCCTCCAAGAATCTATCTCAGTGCACGTGAAGTACAGACAACTGAGGTGAAATAGTGCCTAGTGAGTCTGAGCCCATATACACAGCGTGGTCACAAGTAAATAGAGACCACCTTTTCAGAAAAAATGAAATTTTTCAGTCATATTCACACGAATTGATATATTTCTAATTTAATTAATATCTAGTAGAATTTACTTTCGCTTCGTGGAGTTTGTTGATCCTTTGGGGCATCGTGAGAATCATCTCATCAATTTTAGATTGTGGGATTTTCACCCAGTCTTGCTTCAAAACTTGGAGTAAATCACTCTTTGAAGTTGATTTTTTTTGTTGTTTCTTGACTTGCCAGTCGAGTATGGCCCAGAGGTTTTCGATGGGGTTCATGTCAGGAGATTGGCTCGGCCAGGGCAACTCCTGGATACCATTTTCTTCCTGCCACTTTTGGGAGTTTCTAGCAGTGTGACACGGTGCTCCATCTTCCTGGAACAACGTTGTGTTCTTGTCCACGAAACCCGAGGAATAAAATGGCAAGAGTCCTTCCTCCAATATTTCGACGTATTTTGCAAAATTTATGTTGCCAATGCACTCCACTAAGCTCGATCTCCCACCAACCCAAACAGCTCCCCAAACCATCATGCTGAAACCACCATGCGTCACAGTTGGCTGCAATCTGTTGAGCCAAAACTCTTGATGAGGCATTCTCCAGACCCATATCCTTCCATTGTCCGAAAATTGAGCGCATCTTGATTCGTCTGAGAACAATACGGTCTTCCAAAAGTCCAGAGGCTTGGTCATCATATCACTTGCCTACTTCTTTCGTCTGACTATGTTGGCAGGTTATAATAAGGGCTTCCGTCTAGCTGCTCTGCAATGATAACCCAATCTGTGGAAAATCCGTTGGACATATTTCGGGCTCATCCCACCAACTTTAGCCACTTCTGCAGTCATTAATCTGGGATCCATTTCGATGCTCCACTTGACAGCCCTTTTTGTCCTCTCCGATGGACCAGGACGACCCAGATGCTGCTCAGTTGTTTCCTTGCCATGTTTCCTGAACTGCACGATGTTTCTGTTGACTGTCGAAAGTGGGATTCTCAAATTCTGTGAAATTTGCCACTGACTTATTCCACCATCTGCTTGACCAAGTATCCTTCCTCTAACAAAATCTGACAATTCGAGAGAACCTTGAGTTCTAGGCATGTTTTAGCACAAGATAATTAGTGT
>NW_013666044.1:235631-243565 GCF_000517525.1 Limulus polyphemus
GACAGAGTAGGCAGAAGGCAGCTAATCAACACTACCCACTGCCAACATTTGGGTTACACTTTTATCAATGAATAGTGGGATTGACCATCACATTATAATGTCCTCATGGCTAAAATGGGCAAACATGTTTGATGACAAGGATTCAAAACCTGTGACTCGCAGATTGTAAGTGGAGCACCCTAACCACTCTCTGATTTTAGACTCTTCAGTTTATGCCTTATTCACCTCTCAAAAGTGGTGGTTACATTGCTCAGGCTGAATGGCATGATGCGGAACACATACAAGCATTCCATTGTGCTGAAAACAGTCCTGCACTTATTCTTGTCATGATGTTCAACTTGCCAGTTTCTAATTTCTGAACAAATAGAAACCACAAATACATCAGCATATTCAATTACCAAGTCACTGAGTTGGGTCTAGATTGTTTGCATTATCCTTAACCAACAATGTCAGATGTGTTGGTAACCATGTGCTTGCTTTAGACCATGATGCAAAAGACAACCTAGTATCACTACTAATCTCAGTTACTTCAACTTTCCTTGCTGTTATTACAAATTAGCATTGGGACTTATCCATTTTTGGACACATGACTATCTAAGCTAATGCTGTCTGCTTTCTAGAAAGTAAACAGTTCATTGCATGTATTGCTTTTATAATTGTATTACATGGGGCCGATACACTGCAAGATGGAGATACCCAGATAGAATGGACTATCAGATATGAAGCCACATTAGCTCTTGATGTGAGCTTCTTCCTCTCTAATAACTATCTTGAAGTTAGCATACCCAGGTGGTGCCTCATGGTCTCACCAGGAATTTCTTCAAGGATCTTTTTGAAAAGTATATGCTCATGATCTGCTGAAGCCATTGCAGGGTAATCTATATTGTAGAGACAGTATACTTTCAATGGTATTTCTTGAACAGGGGCCAGAAGAGAGCTTAATTCTTCACTGGGTCAAATTGGCAGTGCAACATGGCCATGACTTAGTCCCAGTTTGCCTCTTGTCTGAATGCTTGATAAATTCCAGAGCTGGTCCATCTAAGTTCAAGTGTTGGACTACTGTTTCTTATTCCAGCCATTCAAAGCAGTTACATACCTGAAAAGCTTCAGATCTTCCTTTGCTGCATATTTGAAAATTTAGGAAAATCTTGGCTACAATCACAGGCACTTGTGGTGTTGGCCAAACCTCCTCCCCAATGCCTGGCTGAGATGCTAATGATATCATAAAGACAGGGAAATAGGCATACTTGAGTAATCAGTTCCATGGTCAGGGTGCCAGAGCAATGAGTTACTCTGAAGCTTTGCATGACCCCAGGGTTCCGGTAAAATACCTTCTGGCTCATGACAATCCCTTGGTTCATGATTTTTCCTGTTATCCTGTTAGTGTCCATGGTCTCACATGCCAGGAAAAGTTCTGACTAGTACAGATTATTCACCACCAGCATGTCAAGTCCTTCTCAGCTGGTCTTGAACAAAGTAGGAGGTGTGTTATTCTGGCTTGTGATGGTCTGGGAGATCTGTAAACCATTCTAGCCATCCCTAATTTAGTAGTGTAAGGCTAGAGGGAAGGCAGCTAGTCATCACCACCAACCGCCAACTATTGGGCTATTCTTTTACCAATGAATAGTGGGATTGACCATCACTTTATAACGCCCCTACGGCTGAAAGGGCGAGCATGTTTGGTGTGACGGGGATTCGAACCCACAGATTGCGAGTCGAGCGCCCTAACCACCTGGCCATTTCGGGCCTAGGAGTTTGTTTAACATAAGTAAATAGACAACCAAGTTTAAAAATGAAACCAATTTTTTGTGGAAACATAAGAAACACGGGCAAAATATGAATAGCATTAATACTGTGGTGCAGCCTTTTGTCTCTTTTAGGTCGACGACGCACTTACACATTGTGTGGACAAGATCAGCGATCCCAGTCTGGGGTATGGCAGCCCATTTCTGTCACGGAATGTGTATTAGGGAGTCCAATAAAGTACAGTCTTGGCCAAAATGTTTGCACACTGTTCTATATTCATGTTATTGTCTACATGCTTGGAGTAGTTATGTTTTGAGCACTTTTTCATTAAAATTTACATACACACCTGTTTTGTATAAAAGGGTGTGCTTTGGGTATAATCTTTTTCGAAACAGATCAATGCTTTGTTTAGACAAATTCTCTGTATTTGTTGTAGAGTCATGCCTCGTCACGTGCCAGAAGTTATAGGGCGTCAAATTGTTCGACTGTCCAGAAATGGTACGAAACAAACGGACATTGCCAGAATTGTAGGGTACCCCCGGTGTACTGAATACAGAATACTCAAACGTCATTGGACTATAGGAAATGTTGTTCCAGGAAATTCTACCGATAGTCGCGTAAAACTACTGCCCAAGATGACCAAGTTTTGATCAAGTTAATACTTCATGGACGGAAGAAGTCTTACAACAACTTATAACTTATTTAAGTAAATATATATATATGTGTATACTGTGAGAATAAGATATGTAATATTTGCATTCTATAATGCAATTCTTTGATTTCTCAATCATCATCAGATGCTTAAGGATGGTGGTAAGTGCAAATGTGGGTAAGTCAGTAGTTGTAACCTTGCTAGAAGAAATGCTTGTGAAGCCCACTGAAAATGTCATTAGTGGTACTAGCATATAGTATGCATTGTTCTTCCTCTGGATTCAAGGGAAAGTGCAACTCGAAGCACATGCTGTTTAGATTGAATAACTTCTGTACCTCTTTTAGGTTTTAGTGCACACCTTGCTGATGCAAGTTGAATGCCCTCCACTATTCGACTGGACAGGGTGCCAGCATTCCATTATATCCATTACCATTAAAGCACATTGTTAAAATGTCATCAGGCTTGCTAAGCTAGCCGGTGACATTCTATGTACCATTTTCAATGCTCGCATTATGGCAAGCTTGGTTGACCGACTACAAAAAGTCTTCCTTCATCAACTTCGGAAATTATTTTCTTGGAGTCATTAGAACCACCTAACAAAGAATCCTACATGTTTGCAAATTATCAAATAAGAGACTGGTTCAAAGATGATTGAGAATTACGGAGAGTCAAGATTTAAAACCCCAAGGTAACTCAACTCAGAACTTCAGTTATCAATGTAAAGTTAAATATCACAGCAAATTATATTGCAACGAGACCTTTTCATTGTTAATCTAGATGTAGTGTGTGTACCACATCTTGCTCTTCTACTTCAAAAATGAACTTGTCCAAAATAACTGTGAAGGTCCTATCCACATAGCTTTTATGGAACATTGCACGTGCAACTACTGCGGAATTTCCCTCAAAATAGTTAGGATCTGCAATTGGAGATTCAGAGAATATCGAGTGTGCATTGTTTTTCTCCAAATTCTTACTGAGTTTATTGCAAAGAAGAGAAGTATACAAATCACAATCTTTATTATAAACAAAGTCAAAACAAACACAGTTACACAACACAAGAGCAAGTGTTTATTGTGAATGTGTTGAAATGGTAAAAGAAGAGAAAAGAAACCGTTCAATATTTTCGTAACAGTTTAGTATGCTCTGTTTGGTAAGTTAGACCAAGAGCAAAGTTAAAAGTAAAATTTAAAATAAGCTGTAAAGTTATGGTTAAAATAGAAAATATCTGAAATACAAATTCTAGTTGCCTTAAAAGATAAAGTCTGCAACAATCCATAGCTAAACTGAAAGTGTAAGTTAACAGCTAAAAATCTCCTCTTACAGGAACAAACCTGACTTTATAAATCAAAACACAATAACATCAACAAAGCCAGGTTTGCACAAGACTTCACCTTACACACGTCACCTTCGTCAACTGCGATTCAAGTACAAGGATATGGCAGCCACTAGTCATTACCTGATTCACTGACCGAACAGAGAACCATCTGTCTCACAACATCACGAGTTATCTCTTCTATAGCCGCTTCTACTGAATCCGACGACAAAAAGTTTATCTGCAAGTACCACACATTGCAACTGAATAAATATACACATAGCTAATCTCAATAGGTAACTGACTAAACAAGTTGCAGCCACGTCAGGAATCGTTTTTAGGATTTTCTGCTGCTTATCAGACGAGTTCTGGAAGTCATTTCACATCTAATAATAAGCATGTGTCAGTCTAGCCTTCTTGTAAGGGAGATTGGGAAATAAAATAAAAACACTTATGCTGTACTAAGACGTATCTGGAGCTAGGGTTGATTAGGAGCAGTTTAAAAAAAAATATATATAATAAAAGTATAATTAAAATGTAGAAACAAGAAATGAATAAGAAATAAAGTATCAAACAGACTAGTATGAAAATAAAAACGTTATATGACAAAAACAATGTCCCAATTTTTCTAGTTTACAACTGTATTACTGAAAAAAATGTCATGTAGTCAAACCCTCATAAAACTTTTTATGTACTTACATTAAAAGCAATTATATATGGACACCAACATATTGCTCACATTGCACTGTTATAAATATGTAGGTCGTGCAAAAAGTTGCTTTTGTAAAAGTTGATCTGCATTCTCAGACTTTCCCTCGCATTGTTCAAAGAATATGATGTATTGAGTGAAACGTCTTGAATATTAATTAACGTTGCATTTATTATTACTATTAGTATTTCTGAGAAATAGTTGTAAAACAATTTGCCAATTTTGTTGCTGGTGTAAAGGTTCTTTTCTCTAACAACAAAGATATTTCTTTGTAGAGCATATCGCGTTTGATACGATACGCGTTAATGAGTAAATACAATATAAACACAACACATAATAAAAGGTATTTTATAACTTTAATAATAACTACGCAACAAATCTATCTTAAATCTTCTTATTTCGTACCATGGCAGGTTAAATAACAAATTTCACTGTAATAAATCAATTTAAACAATATAAAGTAACCTATATTTCAGAAGCTGTAATTGTATACATTGTTCGAAAACAGATATATGTTTACTGACTGTAAGACTAACGTTTCACTACTGCACAGGTAGCTTAACAATTTACGCTATTAAAACACTTTTTCTTTCCAAACAGGGAATTGTAACACATTGGAAACATATTTATTTTATAATATATCCGTTAGGTGTCACCACTTCCTTATGTTTATTCTATTCGTCAGGTGTGTTTCGTTATTTCACCTGCTTGTGTTGCTCTTCATTAGTACAACGACAAGGAAGGTTCCTCAGGTGAATTTATTTTACTATTTTAGTGCTTAAAATATTTATCTTATGAAAATGCATAACTTTGTTCTTAATGTGATTTTACAAATTACTGAACAGAATTCAAGTATATTTTGGTTAGAAAATTATATCCTTACTTTTTAATCGTGGCGCCATTAGTTTGCTGTTACTTCGCGCTGGCAATAAGTCGAAGCTTCACCACCAGGTTTTCAAGTTTACTATGTTCTAGGTTTAAGTGGTACAACTTGTGGTTTTTCTTATGTGTATTTTTTTTTTCTTTTTTTACTTTTCTGTTGTTCTTTTACTCCTACAGTATATATTAGCATTCTTGTCACATTAAAATACAATGATTATACGCTGGTTTTTATTTGTACAAATGAGCTTGTATTTGCAAGTTCAACAGTGTACTGGTAGGAAATTTGTCCAATGTGGCTCAACCGTGTAGGATATTCATTGACAAAGTGATTAGTTGTAATTGATAGTGATACAGTTCTCAGATGCGAGAATTTAGTAACATATGCTGTGAGCGTACGACAGTTAAGTGCATTTCATCATTAAGTTTCATTATTATTATTATTACAGTTTAGGTGCATAAATAACTTGCTAGCGTCTCTGACTCTTTGCTATTTTTTTAAGGTTTTATTTAACAGAGAAGTTTATTGCGCTTTAAGTTTACACGAAAAAAAGAGATAAATAAAAAAAAACTATTTTAAACATTTGCATCGTCTTTTGATTCAACGTTAACGCGTGTCGGCTCTGAGGAAGAGCTCTGGATTTCGGAGCTAGTGAGCCGGGTTCGAATTCGTGCGACATCATAAAATATCCACTACATTTTAAGCTGTTGGTGCGTTATAAGTGTGATAATCACTCCCTTAGCGTGGATGGTAGGGTACTGCTGACTGGCTGTCTTCCTTCTGGTCGGTATCTCAAAATTAGTAGTTTTGCCATATATATATATATATACAAATACAATTAATTTTACTTTTAGCCACCACACAAATTTTGTCACTTTTGTAAACAGGAAAGTTAGTGACGGTTTCTAACAGTCTTGTCTAATATAACTTACAAAAAAAAGAAGAAAAAAAAGAAAGAGCATAATAAGTCTTAGAACCAAAACCTGGCAGCCGATTTTGTGTTCTCTGAAGTCAAAGACCACAGCTACTTTCCTGACTAATATAACCAACACGTATATGAAATAAATAAATGAAATAATTCTCATCTGTAAACTTGTCTAATACAATATTGAAAAAAAAAGGAAGATCCTGATAAAGTGCTGTAAACAGTTTCTAAATTTATAACCTCATTAACTTTTAGGAGAAAACTAGATTCGTCTCTCAGTGGCTCAGTGATAAGTCTGAACACATATAACTCTAAAAAACAGGTTTCGATACCCGTGATGGGCACAGCTTTGCGCTTATCAACAAACAAACAAAAAAGAACCAGATTATATGTAGGTTACAAAATAAAATTCGTCTGATGCCGAGACGAAATCAAAGATAAATGAACATTCGACCAGGAACTAAATTCAAGCTAAAATACTGTGGTAAGTGAGAGAGTTAATTCTTAACAAAATACATATCTCTGAACCATTAACGAAAGTCTCTGTGTGTGTGTCCATTTATATCTACTAAACTACTGGACCAATTGTTTCCAAAACTGGCTTGTACAATTTGGGCCCCTCCGGAGCGTAATATGGGAGGAGGAGGGGGTCGGCGTTTGGATTTGACCTCCACATATCATTCCTAAGGAGTCTCTATGTCTTTCTAGTGTGTTAAACGCATTTGTTAGTTGTTGTTTCGACAAGGTTTTGTCATCATCAAGTACCTGATGATGACGAAAAGTTGTACATTTGCTGTTATGTTAAACTTATATTAAAGTTTTTCTTCATTACCCATTCAAGCCGTCTCCAGCCATTACTGTTACATTTGTAGTTATTAGCATGTTTTAAAATCGGTTAGATAGTTTTCCGTTGATACTGAAGCCCACTGTTCTAAAATACATTGCATATATATTAGTTGTTAAGAAGCACGCTTCCAAAATAAATATTGTAAAACATGGTAGTTTGGAGGTAATACTTTAGTTCTTTTTCTTTTCGAATTGCAGTTACGACTGGACTAGTATTTTTATAAGTACTATCTATTTTTCGTAAGCAGTTTTTTAATCTGCTCTACTGAGACACGCTAATGTTTTATATGTTTAAAAGTACTTTGTAAGTATAAATTATTTGTTTTCCACTCATTCGTTTCCAGAAGCTGGACGTCATAAAAAATAACTGGGTTGTTCAAATGTCTTATCGTTGTTTTACTACTTGGTTGTGATGTATTGCACTATTTGAATCAAAATGACACAATAATTATTAAACTTTCAACGGTAGTGAAATTATGTTCTCAAAATATTTAATATAACGTATTACTAATGGCTTACTCAATCCAGTTTTCCTGTAAAAACGGCATGAATAAAGTTATTTCCATGCTTTATGAGTTGTAGATAGCCATTGAAAAGACAGTTAGCTCAGTTTTAAAGCTCACACTTAACACTGTTATTGGGGGCCACCATATTGCAGGTAGTAATATTGGGCAAGGTAAACGATTCATTATTTGCATATGCAAATCAAACGGATCATATTATGCACCACATAATCGTATGAACCATGCAGATATGTTGTTAAATCAGTGTTCTGTTAGGCAGTGTATAAGAAAGAGCAAGTATCTCTGCGTATTTTCAGTGACAATTAATAGTAGGTTTCCGTCTAAGAAAAAGCATCGTTAT
>NW_013666044.1:243789-250640 GCF_000517525.1 Limulus polyphemus
CTACGGGAAATTAACAAACAAGCAGATACGCCACAGTTTGTTTGGACAGCTGTTCAAATGCACCTGCCATTGTTATATGTCAAAAGGAAATACGTCTGCCAATAGTAAAAGCTAGCCGCCAACTGCTAGCGAGGTAGAATTTTTTTTGTTGTTTTCAGGTTCGTGGAAGTATAGAAAACTCCTTTGCCAATGAAAACACTTAGCTAGAATGTTTTGGCAGACACTCGGGGACACTTTTATACGTATTCACTACAACTGATATTTTACCGTTGTTTTACCTTGGTGAAACATACTTATAGTGAACTGAAACGGTTTAACTATTTATTGCCGAAACAAAAACGACAACTAACTCCATAAAAGGTAGTAACTTCCATTATTAGTCAGATTCAGATTACGCCTTCATTAAAGACACCTTACCATTCATAAGCAGTCATCCACAGTTTAGTCTTCAAGCCTAACGTATAAGATAAATAACACGTTCAAAATGAATTAGATTAACAGTTGCTTGAAACGAGACTGTAACATTATAGTACCGTATAGTTGAGATAACAGTGTATTTCCTGCGTAAACAGTATTGTAACAGTGTGGTGTTACGAAAATATTTGTTTATTCCTATTGCTAACTATAAATACCGCGAAAGGGTTATGTTTATGTTTTACAAACTGTAAAAGATAAATAATTAATTACATGTAGTTATTTTGATATTTAGCACCAGTAAAATTTGGTATTAAGCACACAATAGTTTTTTTTAATTTTATATTTGCATAATCATATAGGTCTTCAAAAATATTAGAAGAAAAATCAATATATCTTATTACTTTGGGTGAACGTTACAGTATTGTTTGATCATTATTAACATTAGATAATACGTAAAATTTGATTCTCACAACCGTATACAGTTATTTAAATAAAATGGCAAACACGTTTTTTCTCTCTCTCTCTTCTTGCCCCCCCCCCTTCTCATCAGTCACGTTCTTTGCACTCAATCGTCTAATATCAAACGGTGAACTGGTTATTTAGAGTTCATTGGTGATCCCCCCCCCCCTCCATCAACCTATAAATTATGAATATATACTTTGAAAGTTTCGAACACAAAAAATACTTACTTAAAACAATGAATTCATTTTTGATTTGATTCCATATAGATAGGCATGTATCGACTACGAAAGTACTTCCCCTTTTCTGTGTAAACAAAATAAAACTTACAAAAGTTATTAATATAGAAAGAAAGCCTGAATTTTAGTATCCTTATATTAGTGCTTATAATACAGACATGTATTCGATCTGTTTGTACATAGCATATTATACTTTAATGATGTCATTATGCTATCTGCTAATTTATCAATCGTAAGATTATTACAAAGTTTTATTTTTTTTTAGTTGCGGAGATGTCTTAAACTTGTAAGTGAGCGATGTAATTAGTTCTACCATTTGTTAAACAATGCAACAGGTGCGGGTATGTGGGACGACTCTGTTTTCTGTGTTGCAACCCGGAAGAGGTCGACTTTACCCTAGAACATTTAAAGTACCTTAGGGAAGAGTTCGCGTGGACGTGTGTGACATTCTGGGTTAACTGAATACACTGTTTTTCAGAGACCGTGTTCCATTTAATTAAAAACTGAAAATCTGCCTTTGGCTTTTGGTATAGATAATATAAATTTAGGCTCACTCATTACGCTGTATTATGAACAGTGTATTCATACTTCAAATTCGTATGTGATCAAAATACATTTATGTAACATAAACCTAAAACAAAAAAGCTTTTAAGAATATATATATATATATATAACATATTCGAAATATACATTTTTAAGAAAAAGAAATATCTTGAATAGAACTGGGAATTTTTTGTTGGTGGGGATTAAATTTTTAGGTTATACTAAACTCATTGTATATATATACGTTGAATAGGAAATTATTCCGCGTATTCTTTTTATAGAGCTTTTAGTGTTTTATATAAACACTACATATATTCATATATTTTGTATTTTTTTTCACTAACTTCTTTCTTTATAAACATTTGCTCGGCCATTTAACAAAAAAAAGGGGTTATCTTAAAACTTGTCCTAGAACCCCAAGTCCTTACTCTGGCTCTGGAGGGAAGTATCTTGCTCAAAATATAAATTAAGGCAAATTATATTTTCAAATGTTAGAATTTTCCCTACACAGCATTAAGGTGTTTTAATAAATAATATTTTCGTTAAAATTGATACTGATAAGTAATTTCAGATTTCAGTTACCTACTTTTTAACTTGGGAGTTATATGGATGAGGGAAATGCAGGAAATTGTATTTTGTGGTTATGGAAAAACTACTAAAGCTACATGCCACTCTCCCTGATTTTGAACTACTTATCAAAGGGAAGACAACCAGCCTGCAGAAAAAAAAATATCAAAAAATCTTTTGTTGACGATGTTACTTAACCGTACATTCGGGTTTAGGGTGACTGAACGAGCAGAATATTGTATGCACAATGACTCATTGGATCTATTTATATACTTTAATAGAAACATCAAGTATTGGTTTGTTTGTTTTGTTGAATTTTGCAGAAAGCTATTTGTGCTAACCATCCCTAATTTTGAAGTGATCGATTAGACAAGAGAGCTAATCAACACAAATCACGACTATGTTTAGGCTACTATTTTCTAACGAACAGTGAGATTGACCGTCACATTATAACGCCCGCGACTCTCAATGTGCGAATATGTTCGGTGACAGGGTCCGGTCCCGCAACCTGCAGATTGCGAGTTGAGGGCCCTAACCACCAGGTCATGCTAGCTCTGAGCTTTTGGTTACTGGTTGCTTTCGAATGACTTGAGTAAGTGGAAAAACAGTGAACTATAAAGAAAACGAAGTCATTTAATACATAAAGTACAGTCGTAGTAAAAGTAAATTAGGGACGACAAAAGTAATAATCACGTGATAAAGATGTAAAGAAAAATGGAGGGCCTGTGGATACTTCGCTTAAAACCAGCAGTAAAAAGTAATTTGTAACAGTTTAAGGTGGTATGGATTTTTGCTTGAATATTCTTTTCGACATACTTCAAATCATTTTTGAGGCTTGTTTTAGATATGCAGCTAAAACAGGTGACAGCAAATGTTTACGTTTAAATAGTCGATTTTGAGGCCTGTTTTAGAAGCATATTGAGCTACAACATGTGACAGAAAATGTTTTCATTCAACTAGTTGATCTTAAGGCCTATTGTTATAAGCGTATTGAGCTAAAACAGGTGACAGAATATCTTCATTTAACAATATTTCTATTTTAATGCGCATTATATATTGTACGTTTAACTGCGAAAGATGTGAATCTCTAATAAATAGGGCCCGGCATGGCCAGGTGATTATGGCGCTCGACTCGCAATCTGAGGGTCGCGGGTTCGAATCCCGTCCCACCAAACATGCTCGCCCTTTCAGCCGTGGGTGCGTTATAATGTGACGGTCAATCTCACCATTCGTTGGTAAAAGAGTAGCCCAATAGTTGGCGGTGGGTGGTGATGACTAGCTGCCTTTCCTCTAATCTTAGAGGGCTATCTGCGCTAGCCGTCCCTAATTTAGTAGTGCGCGCAAAGCTACACAAATTTAAAACAAACAAACAATTAACTTAGGAAACTTTGTAGAAGAAGTGAAATGTCTTACAGCAATTATTTTTAATTGTCCGTGAAAAACTAAATTTTTCAAACATTTTCTGATTCAACTATAACATATACACTTTATAATATTCACTTAAATTCCAGTGGACATCACAACATAGTTTTCAGATCCCAAGAAATATTTGCAGGTATTGTTATTAGATCAAACGAAATCATTACAAATATTTGTAACTAAAAAAAAAAGAAAAATTTGCTGAAAATACATTTAATCGAATTAACATTAATACTTTGAAACAATCATAGGTTAATGAATTGAAAAATGCAATAATATACATACAAAAACTCTAATAAATATAAATAACCTTATATGTCACCTTTTAATAAAACTCGAAAGAAAGAATATAAAATATTTTATTAATTCTTATTTTGTTGGCTTATACCATAAATTTAAATTATACTTTTATGTTCTACAAAAATATATACAAACAGTGTTCTTAGACTGTGACTTTTCTATTCTGTAACGAATTATATATTTATTTTAATATCAACGTTTGTTGAAATTAAATTTATATTTAGAAACATACATACATAGCTTATACTGTTAAATATGTATTGCGAAACTCTAGCTTATTCTCTAAAATTGTAGAAGATTCTCGAGAGCAAGAATCAACAATATATGTATGTATGTAAATACTTTTTGAAGTTCCAATACGCAACAATTCTTAAAATGGAAACGATATAAGTGAGTATAAATGGCTTAGGGTACACAAAGAATGCATTTTGCGTTTTACGAGAATTTTCTCACTCAAGGATTCTGAAATTTATATATGGGCTATATGTGTTCCAATCGGTATTGTTGTTGGGTAACATATATAACAGAAGCTATTTATGGAAATGTGTTAGATATACATTCTGAGCTAAAAGTAACGTAAAAACATCTTATAATCAGTTTTATACGTCCATCAGTTCTGCAATTCACTAGGACAGATATAATACAACCATTAATGAAAGGTTTAAAGTAGCTTTAGACGACGTAGTTTGTGACACCTTGGAAAAAAATATGTGGCTGCTACGTAAAGTTATTCCTTTCAGATGTAATCGACATCCATGTATTAGGTGTCGAAACTGGTAATAGTATTTTATCGACGCTAAGGGAATTGATTTACCTACTGTAAAGTAGTTTCATTTGTTGAATCAGTGTAGTTCCTAAATGTTCTTTTTTATTCTCCTAAAAATGGGTACTTCTGTATGCCCTAACCCTTATGCTAGACTTAAATTCATTTAAATGTAAACATTTCTCTTTGTATGTTTATAGATAATGTGATAACATTCAGACGTATGATCATGTGACATTACTACTGGTACTAAGCTCACTGAAAATGTTGCTTCCAGTAGACTTTTTATTGGTATTAATAATTTCGATGACGAAGGAAGCAAAGGACAAATGATCGTCTACACAACGAACTATTGCAGTTAACCAGATTCTTTAATCTGCTATAGTATAAGTGATTTAAAATGTCAATGATTTTCAATATTAACCTTCTATTGCACATTGTAACGTACAGATGACAAATCTATATTTGTTACTTAATACATTTACAAATCCTTCACTTCCGCAGTTTAATGCTCATATTTCCAGATTCTTTAATCTGCTATAGTATAAGTGATTTAAAATGTCAATGATTTTCAATATTAACCTTCTATTGCACATTGTAACGTACAGATGACAAATCTATATTTGTTACTTAATACATTTACAAATCCTTCACTTCCGCAGTTTAATGCTCATATTTCCAGGTTCTTTAATTGAGCAATGCTTCGTCTAGAAACACGTATCCATTTGTACTTTACCAAAATATGTTTCATAAAAACATTTATTCTGCAATAGATATATTAAGTAAGGAATTCAGAACATAAAAATCCACAATATTTTCATGATGCGTTAAATGTTGTTTCTTTTTCTTGAAGTTTTTGTCCTAAAAATATTTCATGCTTCTACTATTAAAAAATACACATTACGTTATAAAATACTTCAATTAACAAAAGTTCTTTAACTCTCAGAAAATATTTATAATATTTCAGACATTATATTATATTTGCCTATTACAAATAATATTGTAACTAGTAAACTAAATAAAAAATAATTATAGATAGAAACAGAAATAAAATAAAAAGCACTATATGAGCTTGATTTATGGACATATATTTTGATATAACTGAGTATCATTAGTACACTGCCATCAACAAAGGAACAGGACAGCACCGGTTTTTGCTTTATTGAAACGTAACAATAAGTTTTAAAACCTGAAATATCTCGTAAAATATGATAACGTATAGATTTAGCTAACATATAAATATATCACCGCCATACGAATCATTATATAAGAAAATCATATGTTATTTTGTCTTCCATAAGTTCTATTTCAGTCCTGAGGAAATTCTTAAGATTTTCTATGATATATTTTAAATTTCATGAAGACGGTTTTCAGCAGGGTTTGATATTTAATTTGCAAACTAAGCATAAACACTCCGCATGTGTATCCATTTGATAATAATCTACAACTCAAAACAGTTAGAGTTTAACCCTGAGAGTCCGATGAAGAATTGCTGAAAATAAGTAGCAACAAAGAACTGTACTAGTTGAAATATCTTTTCGTGAAATACTTATACTGATATGTAAGACAATAAGGCGAGTTTTAATAACATGTTATCTCTCTTCTGTGTATCGTGATGGACCTTTTAGGTAATACAATGTGTATATTTTTTCAATCTCGAAACATTCAGATCACTAAATATATTGTACGTTTTTTGCCTAGGTCTATCATTACGTGAATGATACCATAAAAACTTATAAATTAGTTCATGAACTTTTACAGTGAGCTTTTACGCACAATATGTATGTATAAATTACCATAACTATTGACTTCTGATTCCGCTATATACTGCAACTAATGTATAAATCAAGCAAACCATTTTGCTGCTATCCCACTCTGTATAATAATTTTTAGGGAGTGCAAGATACATTGATGCCATGATTGAAAGAAGTGAAGTTGACAGATGCATACATGCTTAATGAAAGTAACGTATGTGTATCTTAACCCTTGATTTGAGATTAACAGAGTTTTCTATCAAATGTGATAGTGAAAAGACACTGCAGAAAATGTCGAAAATTCATAGAAAGCTGCTTATCATATCCCGCTGGTTAATGTCTAGCCACCTGGTGAATACTTTAATATCCCGCTGGTTAATGTCTAGCCAC
>NW_013666044.1:251571-252978 GCF_000517525.1 Limulus polyphemus
AAACTCTAATAAATAATATCTAGAATATTCTAACAAATTATTTGGCTTAGTAAGCAATAAATGTTTTTTGGCACGTGTCTGGCTTACAGAATATGGTATCAGTATAGAAGAAATGTTCATCTGAAATGATTTTGAAATTATGGGAAATTCTTTTGAAAAGTCGTGTACGTAGGAAACTGTAGTAACGTTTTAGTTATAAGACTTTGTATTTGTCGTGTTCTCCATTTTCTCCCTACACATATATATATATATATATATATAAATTTTTTATTCAGCCTGATTTTTGCAATTATTGTCATTAGTTTCCGATACTGGTCCTGTTAAGCGGTGTTCGGTGGTAATAAACGGCACTAGTAATAATAATAATAATAATAATATAAAAATCATAAGCCACAAACACGCAATTTTACTTGGGGGGGGGGGACAGTGTCATTTTGTGTGCTATTTTTCCCATTTTGCTTGTTACCGACGTACATTCTTCCAAGTTTTTGCTAAGCTTAGTTTTTTGCCAACAACTGCTTAGTTATGAACGATATTGTGATTTGAAATTCGTGTTTTCGTATGAAAGGTGTTTAAGTAAAGAACAAGAGTGTTTAGTAATGAATATCTTCCTCTTCGCCCTGCACATAGTAAAGTTTTAACATGGAGAAATACGTAACTGGAAAGAGAAAAATTAGAGGAGGAGTGACGAAGGAGTTGGCAGGCAAATGATAAGTAGGCCTATAGTTGAGACAAGCAGGAAGTAATGACGGCATAATTTAATTAAGGTCGGTAGCTAGTAGAGTAGACAACCTGGTGTAACTTAACTGATGTAAGGATTCGAAGGAATTACTTGACAGCATTAGGGTACGTAGTGAATTTTCAAAATAACGGTAACCGTGAAGTTAGGCAGGACCTAGGTGGTTCACTCCCATATTTTTCTAAATTATTAAAGCGACAGGGGACTAACTGACTAACAGAGAGTGCAGAAGAACATGAAGGGCAGAACACAAGAGAAGGGTCTCAGCGTTAGACAGGCGCTGACTTTCTAGTAGAGGTGGACTACGAATAGTCTGTTTGAGAATTGGCATCTGAGATAGTGAAAATCTGGAAGGAGTTTAGAGAAACTAAACCATGATGAAGGCGGGGTTGGAGCTTGTGAAAGAATTAAAGTGGGATTGTGCAAAGTCTGGAAATGTGGGTTATGCTAAATGTTTAAAAATCTGTCATAAAGTTTAGCAAAAGTACAGTGGAAGAAGCAAAATACAATAATTAAATCGTGATTTGAAGTAGGTGATCATTTTAGGATTTAATGCTAGAAGTCTTTCTGAAATGAGTTGGTTTTTATTTAATTATTCCTGAAACAGAGATAAACTGTAAGTTCCTACTGTTGCATCAGCGAGGTCACGTGACGAAGTATCACGCCGT
>NW_013666044.1:253874-255003 GCF_000517525.1 Limulus polyphemus
AAGGCACCGTGGGAGGCATATAGAGCGCAATTTGAGCTACTGGCAGAGATGCACGGATGGACAGAGGAGCAGAAAACAGTATATCAGGCAATGAGCTTGAAAGGAAAACCACTGGAAATACTTGGACAGTTGTCAGCAGACGACAGACACAACTATAGAGCACTGGTAGCGGCTCTAGAACTCAGGTACAGAACCCAAAATCAGTCAGAAGTCTACAGGGATAGGTTTAGAACGAGAGTCCGTGCTAAAGGGGAGAGCTTGCAAGAGCTGGCACATGACTTGGAAAGCATGGCACACAAGGCCTACCCAACTGCACCACCCGATCTCCTCAAGTTGTTGTTGAGGGATCAGTTCGTAGATGCCTTGGACAGTCCACAACTTAAGATACAAGTGAAGCAAGTACACCCCTCTACCATGCAGGATGCAATGGCCAGAGCTCTCGAATTTTAATCCTACATTAAGTCCAGCACAGAGGTACCGAGGTTAGTACAGTCATCTGGATTCAAGGCCAGAAAAGGTCAGCTTTCAGAGAAGTTTGAGGGACTTTACTGGCACTGTAACAAACCTGGGCACAAGAGAGCTCAATGTTGGCAACTTCAACACAGGGGAGATGCCACAGCTGGAAAGGCTGGTATCCAGAAAGGTTGTTGGAACTGTGGAAAGCACGGACAGTTGGGGAGTCAGTGTAGGAGGAATATTACCAACAAGTCTGCCTCAAGGAGACCAGTAGTGGTTGGTGTTGAGCGACGCCCACCAACCCCCATCTTGAAAGTCCCAACAGCTAGGTGTAAAATGCCAAGCACACACAGTGTCTATGTGACAGGAAAGCAAGATGGCCAAAGGTGCAACTTTGTCATAGACTCTGCGTCTCAGCAAACCCTTGTGAGCATCAAGGTGTTAGATCATGAAGGAGTACCAGAAGCCATACAGAAGCTTTATGGTGTGACAGGACGTTCTACAAGATTGTGGGGACCAGTGTGGGTGACTATTGAGCTCATGGGTATAAAGGACAGACAGAAGGTATACTTAGCTGACATTGAAGACGAATGCATATTAGGACTGGACTATCTACTACCGAGGAAGTTTGTAATTGATTTTGATAACTAAGTAGGTGTCATTAAGCTGAAGT
>NW_013666044.1:255821-256756 GCF_000517525.1 Limulus polyphemus
GTAATTTCTTCTTCAGATTTGGTATGCCATACCAACTGCATTTGGATCAAGGCTGTAACTTTGAATCAGCTGTGTTCCATGAATGCTGCAAGGTGTTTGGCATATGAAAAATCAGGACAACGCCACTTCACCCACAATTTGATGGGATGGTAGAAAAGTACATGTAGTGCTAAAAGGGGACCCAAGCATACGGGACACTCACCTTATGATATCCACCATCAAGTGCGTTCAAACTTGAAAACGTCTGCTGATTTGATGAAGTTAACTGATGATAAGACATCTTCTGAAGTCAGCTTTGTACCAGGAGACAAGGTAAGGTTGTATAATCCCAGGAAGACCAAAGGGAAGTCTCCTAAGTTGTCTTCTCCATAGGAAGGCCTATATGACATAGTGGATCATCTCTCAGACGTGACTTTCCGGCTAAAATGTGGTCTATGAGGTAAGTCAAAAGTGGTGCATGCTAACAGGCTTTGGTGTTATCACGGTCCAGGACATTTCAGTTGGGACGAAGTGGACAACGGAACAAATGACGCTGCTGAAGACGTGCCACCTGAAAAAGCCACCGTCGAAGAAGAAACTCTACTCAGCTTTGAGAAGGGAAACAGTGAAGCTCTTGATGAAGTTACTACCACTGATGTGACTGTTACGGACGATAGGACATTTCCTGATGAAGCAGATGAACTCCACGTGGAGCAGAAGCCAACGAGATGGAGACCAGTACGGAAGAAGATACGTCCCGTAAAATTAAGACTTTGTTGAATTGTAATTATGTGTTTGTAATTCTGTACATTTAATTAAGTTATTGTTAATTGTTATTGGTTTATTGTAAGTGGCTATTGTTCGGGACGAACATCACTAAGGAGTGGACAGTATTGCGTCAGCGAGGTCACGTGACTAGTATCACGCCGCCCCCTTTCTAGAAATATCCTGTTCCT
>NW_013666044.1:257640-265022 GCF_000517525.1 Limulus polyphemus
TCCCTTTAAAAAGTTTTACATCTGATCAGGTGTACTGTCTAAGAGTGTAGAGAAACATGAATAGGATTTTAATAAAAAACGCTGTGCTACACAGTTTGCCAGGCGACGACCGGATAATTTTGATATTATCTTGCTTACAAGAATGTTCTATAAGTAAACCACCTTACCCCCCCCCCCTCTTCAGTCACTTAGTGCAAGTATACATGAACAGAGTTTTGACATTGTCGTGACAATTGTCAAGAAGAAGGCGATGATACTGAAACTGGCACGATCAGCGTGTTGAATTGTTTTAAATAATTCATCGCTTCCATCCAAATATATTTTAACCTCGTACAAAACAATGAGAACAAACATTTTTAACTTTTTCCGTGACTATGACTGTCGGCCCGGCATGGCCAGGTGGTTAGGGCGCTCGACTTGCAATCTGCGGGTCGCGGATTCGAGTCCCCGTCACACCAAACATGCTCGCCCTTTCAGCCGTGATGGCATTGTAATTTGACAGTCAATCCCACTATTCGTTGGTAAAAGAGTAGCCTAAGAGTTGGCGGTGGGTGGTGAT
Organism: Limulus polyphemus; assembly: GCF_000517525.1. NCBI lineage: Eukaryota > Metazoa > Arthropoda > Merostomata > Xiphosura > Limulidae > Limulus > Limulus polyphemus. The sequence continues at coordinate 258,200 of NW_013666044.1, forward strand.
GACTAGCTGCCTACACTGTTAAATTAGGAACGGCTAGCGCAGATAGCCCTCGTGTAGCTTTGCGCGATATTCATGACAAACACACTATGTCACCGTTGTTCACAAGTTGTTTCATACATCTGCATACAAAACCTAATAATAAAACATGTCTACTTAACGAACATGAAGCAGATAGAAGGCAAAAAAGAATAAATAGGAATAATGTGATAATAATAACTGAGCAAAAAAATAATCTTTTTCTTGAAAATTTTATATGGCCGTTAGCATCTTAAATCATTCTACTTCGTATTACTATTCTTAACAACTTACAGACGTTGTTCATCACAATACATGGAGTGTCCGGTGATTATGTTAACACGATCGTTTACTCGTGTTTCAGAGATAAGTGCCTTAAGCCTTTATTCTATTAGACTAACTGCGGTCCAGTGGTAGACACGTTTAGTACGGACAGTGTGACAATTCTGATGCTTCACACATTCAGAAATAAATGTTAATAATTTTTTAACCTAATTTCTAAACACGGTGTATTAACCGCTGCGCAAGTATTAAATATAATACTTTAAGATTTTGTCTCAGTTTGACCATAGCGAGCGTGCTCTCCACGTCGTTTTGTGTATTAATTAAAATAGTTGGTTGCTTTAATAGGGTATATATATTCTTCTCGTTTTTACCCATTCTTTCAGAAACTGTGTCATCAAGTCCATTCTTCAGGTGATTTGTATATAGTTGATAATTGTTTTCAGTATCACGCCTGATATATTGCAGAATTTTCAGATTATCACTTTTAGTTCGATGTATTTTAAATCCAGGTCTGTTCCACTTTGTGCTTCATACATAACTTGTTACGAGCTGATCAGTTGAAAAGCTTTTGTCCATAGACAAATTACTGTAAGTTTTGATTCTGATGTATTTTTTTTATATAAACATTGACAGAATTGTTTAGAGTGACTAGATTAAAACAATCCAGTATTTTTTTCCATTATTTATCTAAGTGGTTCGTAAAGGAAAATGTATCTATAACATTTAAGTGACATTTACCTACTTGCGCTACACTGTGTATTTCGTATTCATATTTATTTAACCCAGTTTGTAAAAACTTAAAACACTGAAAGAGTTGAATAGAGTTCCTTTACAAGCATCCCTCACTGACTACAGTATAAAAAATACATTATGAGCAAGAGGAAAGAAAAAAAAAGGCTGATAGCAATTACATTTTAAAGGATAACGCGATTTTATAGTACGTTACTAACAAAATGAATCCATTTGGTGTTTTTTTTTTAACCCGAATGAAACAACCTTGTGGCTCGTGTGTAACCGTCACTAATTTTGAACTATTTACCAGAGGGAATGTATCCAATCAGTGGTACCCGTCGCTTTAAGGGCTTTTTCGGTTTCTATCTGAATAACAGTATAGACTATTACTCTCATAACACCCCCACATTTAAAAGTGCGGATTGTGTTTAGCGGCTGCTTGGTGCGAACTTTATACCTTCTTAGACGCAGCCTTACACTCATAACCATTAAGCCACACCCACATGTAGTGTATTGTATTTTATAATTCCCGTGTTAGTTGTATACATATTTGTGTTACTTTTTTTCATAAGTTTGTTTGCTTTCGCGTAAAGCTACACAATGGTATGTCTATGTTGTATGCGTATTTGGGACCAAATCCAAAATTTTGGCGTTATAACCGCTTAATATTACCGCTAACCCACTGGAAGACCTTTCAATATATAAGTGAAAACGATACAATTACGTCATATTCTTTGGAACAAAATATACAAAGTAATAGTCATCTTTCTCCTCACGGGCAATATATCGGTTGTTTATTTACAAACAATTTAGAAAATAAAACCCTTTTTGTTTGTTTGTTTTTGAATTTCGCGCAAAGCTACACGAGGGCTATCTGCTCCAGCCGTCTCTAATTTAGCAGTGTAAGACTAGAGGGAAGGCAGCTAGTCATCACCACCCACCGCCAACTCTTGGGCTACTCTTTTACCAACGAATAGTGGGATTGACCGTAACATTATAACGGCCTCACAGCTGAAAGGGCGAGCATGTTTGGTGGGACGGGGATTCGAACCCGCGACCCACAGATTGCGAGTCGAGCGCCCTAACCAGCTGGCCATGCCGGGCTCGTGAGAAAAGAGACTCAAAAGTTCGGTTCATCCTACAGCCATGACACTTATCTTATTCGAAGGAAAAGTCACACGACACTTTCAGATTTATTCTGAGTTTTGGTTTCGGAAGAACTCTAGATCAAGAAATAGTGGATTAATGGAGTTGAAATAATTTAAACGACTGGACATAGCAAAGTAAACAGCTGTCCACAAAAAGATTTAAAGATTATCTTTTGTGCAAAAAAAACCAAAACATAAAAACAATAATCCCCTGATAGAAATGACAAATTATTCCCGTCAGATGGAAACAAATATGTTCTTGAGTAGTAATTTTGTTTTAATTCATTAATACCTAAAGGCGTAGTTAATATAATTTTGTTTCATATGGGTGTTTGATCATGTTAACTACTAGGAAGTTGTTTTAATTTTTACTTTAAATACCGATTTAGCACGTTAAGTACATTAAGACATGCAGCAATGCGCTTTTAAAAGGACAAGCGCAAGTCTCGGGAAAATATTATATGTCTGAGACATCGTAAGAAATGTCTTTATGTGCTACCGTGCTATTTCATGCGTCCTTTTGGTGGTCATTGACCGTAAATGTTAAGTACTTCTAGGATGGGCGCGTTGAAAAAGTTAATAAAATGATCAATCACTTCAATAGGCTTGAACTTTTGTTGTTATAATAATGAGTTTTGACTGCCATAAGCTTGCTGTTTGCAAAAAAGCTCGAGGTTTTATGAGATTTCTTCACAAATATTACACCATTCGTCATAAAGAACGACACCCAGTTCCTTCACGGTTATAGGAGCGTGAAAAAAAGATAGCATATTCTTATTACTAGGTGCATGTTCCATGTGCAGGTTTGTCTATTACTAGGTGCATGTTCCATGTGTAGGTTTGTCTATTACTAGGTGCATGTTCCATGTGCAGGTTTGTCTATTACTAGGTGCATGTTCCATGTGCAGGTTTGTCTATTACTAGGTGCATGTTCCATGTGTAGGTTTGTCTATTACTAGGTGCATGTTCCATGTACAGGTCTGTCCATTACCAGTACGTGTTCTCTGTGTTGTTCAATACTGGGTATGAGTTCAGGTTTGTTTGCTTTTTATTAGTAGATGTTTTAATTTTTATCTAACCATATTGTATGTATAATTCAATATCATTTATTCTTAATAGTTTTCAAGCCGATATTTCATTATTCTTTATTTACTACAAATAAATACACCATTCTTCGTCATATAGTGCATTCAAGTGGTATTTCATTTTTCGTTTAATACAAACGGATAGTGAAAACATTTTCACCACTTACTAAACTTCTGGGTCTCCTAATACTCTTTACCTCAGACTTAATACGTTTGAACCCGAAGATATACATATACAAACGGATAGTGAAAACATTTTTACCACTTACTAAACTTCGGGGTCTCCTAATACTCTTTACCTCAGACTTAATACGTTTGAACCCGAAGATATACGTATACAAACGGATAGTGAAAACATTTTTACCACTTACTAAACTTCGGGGTCTCCTAATACTCTTTACCTCAGACTTAATACGTTTGAACCCGAAGATATACGTAGACTATATCTCGATAATTTATCGTATTAGTGAGTCGTAGCTCAGTATTCAAGTTGTACATTGCTGACCAGTGATTACAAGAATATATGGATCAAAGACAATCAGCCTGTCGTGATGGTTTAAAACACATCGTCGCTAAAAGTCACCTGCGTGATAGAAATAGTTAAACTAATTAATCTCATATCTATACAGGGAAGTAAGACATGGCTCTGAATGACAAGTACATAATGAGTTCCTGGTTTTATTGTTTATGGTTTGGTAGGAAACGTGGCATGTCTCCTCACCTAAGGAAAATACACTCACGTTTTGAAATACTTATGTACAACTTAAGATGGTAGGTAATGAATCCAATCAATGTATCAGCTCTGGTCAGGAGAATAGAAAGATACGCCTCACCAAACTTATCTTTCGTGATGTATCTGTTTGATTCGTTTTTAAATCGTGATTGCATCTTGGTTTGGTTAATAACACTTGGCCATTGTTTGAACATTTAAGAAGTTACCGCTTCGTTCAGCTTGACACACATTATTTATAAGTTTATGTTAGGTTATTGATAATTGGTCAAATAACATATACAACTGCTCAGTGGGTAATGTGAAGAGGTAACGGATATCACGTGCATGGGTTTGCTAACTGAATGTAATTGGATTACAAAGTATCTGATTCATTGACCTTATATTAGTATACTTATATGTATAGACATTGTGTGTAGTATAAAACTTTGTGGTAATATAGTTTGGATGCGTGTGTTATAGATGTTTAATAACTCTGTTGTTGGCCTTTTGAAATTATTCACATTTACAGACAGTAAGAAAAAGTTTGGTATTTTCCTTCCGCAGTTCCATGTCCTATTTTTTTACAAATCGGCTGAAGAAGTGATAAAGTTTATGACTAATTCCCCTTTTATGTCATCGGAAGTAGAAAACTTCTGAAGCTTAGCCATGACCCTAAAATTATAGAGTGGGTCCGTGTGAATCCTATCGGCTTTTTCTGAAGTATATATGCACCAAATTGTTTGTGGGGGTAATTAATATTTTGGTAACACACCTTTAATAAACTACGAGTCACACAAAAAAAATAATAAGCACTTAATCCCACCAATTACTGTTTTTAATCCCTTACATAGACAACGAGTGGTTTTACACTGTATTTGTGGTTAATTATTTACATGAGTATTATGATATATAAGTAAAAGTATAAAATTCTTCAGTGTGATGAGATATATGGATGTCAGTGCTTGTTAATTTTTTGTTAAACAGTTTGTATATTGTTTGGTTTATATATTGAATTTCGCGCAAAGCTGCACGAGAGCTATCTGCGCTAGCCGTCCATAATTTAGCAGTGATAAACTAGAGGGAAGGCAGCTAGTCAACACCGTCCACCGCGAACTCTTGGACTACTCTTTTACCAACGATTAGTGGGATTGACTGTCACATTATAATGCCCCCACAGCTGAAAGGGCGAATATGTCTGGTGTGACAGAGATTCGAAATTGTAACCCTGGAACGCCCTAACCACCACGCCATGCTAGGCCCTTGTGAAGCAGAAAGTTACACAACGGGCTATTTGTGCTGTGCCTAACGCGGGATTCGAAACCTGATTTTTAGCATTATAAACCCTCAGACTTGCCGTTGAGTCATCGGGGGACCACCGGTTGCGAACAATTTGTAAACAAATTGGTAATTTGAGAGTTTGATATAGTTCCTGTATATAGGTATTGGGTAAGAAATGTGGCATGTCTGCTCACCTAAAGCAAATCGTTTTGAAATACTTATGTACAACTTAATTCGTTAAGTGATGAATATAGTGGTTGTACAAATCATGAATATTCTGCTGAAATAAAAATTTTGACTCAAAAACAAACAACAAAAAAGCAACAATAACGACAAAAAAACAACAACAAACTATTGTAATAATTCTCATTGTGAATGTCCATAAGCAAGTTTGATATAAGTTACACAAGCCTGTAAGTTCCCTCTAAGTTTGGTGAACATTATTAAATTAGCAGGTATATAACACTCAAGAAAGAAAACAGAGCATGTTTTTTTTTACTGCTGTCAAGGTGAGGGTGAAATAGTTCACTATATATATAAACACACGCACACATATATATGTATATGCTTGCTTATTCTTGTCGCGCTGTACGTGTAGGGAAACCTGGGAGGTAAGAATCTGATTATTCCCAAAACTATTTCGTCATCCCAATTAGCATTCAAGTGCATAGAAGTCTGAAAATTATACATGCGCACGTGTCATAGCCTGTAGTTAAAAGTAAGGCATGAATTGATTATTAGATATATTATATTGACGAACGTGACGAGTAACACTTATGCATCGTGTAATCATTCATTTGATGACTAAGTTGACGCATTTGAACAAAATAACTTTTTCAGGAGGTAATTGTATAATAATGTCAAATAATATTACTAAGTCTTAAATAGCTCTCGCCAGGTTTGTAGAAAAAAACGGCTGATTATAGTATAGTATCGGACAAACTTAACCGCAACGTGAAGTACGAATAATTAGTGAGATTTTTGGTAGTTTGTTAACAAGCACAAAGATACACAATGGGTTAGCATTGCTGTGCCCACTACGGGTATCGAAACCCGGTTTTTAGCGTTATAAGCTTTAAGACTTATCTCCTGGCTACTGGGGGCGATTTTTGAGATATGAGTAAAATATGCGTTAGAAAATCTGACGAAACCCTAACGCGTCCGACAGCAGTCCTATCTTCTTCAGGAGCACAGAACAGACGAAGAAAAAAGTACATGTACATGGAAAATGCGTAAATAATAATAGACCTACCCGTCGAAAGCGGCAAGGTTTCGTCGTTTTTGTTTAATGTGGTTTTCCAAACTTTTTTTAATCCTCTGAGTTTTTACCATCCTGAACAATAAAAATACATATTTCCCAATAATAAAGGTCATAGCACATTTGAAAATGGTTTCTAAGTTTTCGTTGTCTGCCATTTAACTTATGAATGACTCCCAAGGCATCGAAGAATAGAAACCTTTTTTGCGATCATTAATATTTGCCTGATATAACACGATATATATATATATTGTTATGTCTCCGTTTGTTAATTGATTTTTCCGTAACTTCGTTCCGACGAAATTTTAAC
>NW_013666044.1:266109-272618 GCF_000517525.1 Limulus polyphemus
AAATTCACAACATACATAAATGTGTTCAGATAAAATATTTTGGGTTAGGTTGAACAAATATTCTAACTTTTGAATTTTTATGTTTGAGTTAAACTTTTGTACCCAAAGGGGGGGGGGGACAAAATAATAGATTACGAGCCATCTAGTTCTGTTTGTATAACGCTTGCGTACGTCTATGTGCAATCTATATCTGAAACATAACGCCTGTGTACCTATATTTGTGTGTATTTTGAGCCATTTGTCTCTTATGTGTAACGATTGTATATCTTTATGTGTTTGGTAAAGGTCAACGCTTAGCGTCTCAGTAATTGTACACAGAATTGACTGTGACCGACTTCATGGAAAATATGCCTTTTGGAAGGTTGAGGAGCTAAAGTGTAATTAAATTGTATATGTACTGTTTGAGCTATTTATGTACTAAAATACTAAAGAAACATTCGAAATTATGGACGAGAAGGTGAAATATGTTGTTTCATATATTTATATACTGTTACGTCTCTGGTCGTTAGTTAATTTCCCGTATAATTTCTTTATACTATCTAGTAAACACTCGAGGCTTCAGGAAGGGACAAGAACGTTCTAGAAGCTCATGATGTGTTACCAGAGTCACGTGACTTCCACTGTCGTAACAATATTATACTTGTCTGTCTATCTGTTAGTGGTCCTCCGCTGGGTCAGTGTTAAGTTTACGAACTTCCAAAGCTGAACATTCGGAGTTCGATTCCGTACGGTGGACATAATGCATGTATCCAATTGTTTAGCTTTGCGCTAAAAATACAACAGTTATCTAACTATTAGTAATTGTTGTTTTATCAAGACTATACTACCTACTATCTAAGCAGATTTAAGCTCTTAAGTGTATCTATAAAAATGTATTTATTTATAAGACACATTAGAGTTTGAATTTATGATTGAGTTTGGTTATTTACAGAAACTTGATGTCCCTTCTTTAAAAAGTTAAGCACACCCGATCTTGCTTTCGAAACCCAATTAACAGTCATGTCAAGTGAACTTGTCTGATTCATGAATATTTCATTGGTGGTAACGTGAATAATATAACCCATACATGATTAGTACTGCTGATTTTCATTCGGTTATTGCTTCTGAATTATTGATCTAATGCTAAACAAACAGAAAAATCTGGAATTCTGCTTTTAAAGTGTCATTACTGTGGCAAAAACTACTATTTATATAAAAGCAAACGTGGAAAATTGTAAAACATTGCACACCTATATATATATATATATATATACACATACATAATAAGAGTTCTAGTTAAGTACTAGCATAACCACAGGAATGTGGAGGGGGAGCGAGTGGGGCAGTTGGTCCCTCTGTCCCAGGAAAAATATTCAGACTAATACTTCATTCCACAATATTGATTTTTTTACACATTCATTTAATATTACCTGTGAAACAATTGGTTCTTTGGAGCCATTTACTAAATCATTTGACTCACCAGAGACTGTGGATCTGATAATTCGATGTTCGCGTCCCACTGCTGCAAAAACCGCGTTCCGCACTTTGAGACCGTGGGTTTGTTATAAGAGTGACGGTGAAATACTACTCTTCGATTAGACAAGAGTAGCTCATTTTTTCTGTACGCTTGTCTGGAAAAGTAACTTACTTACTTAGATGAAAATTCGCTGGAATAGTGAAATTTTTATTCACTCCATAAACACGTATATAGACATTTGGGCGGTTTTATAAGTACAATAAGCTTTAATTTTGCTTAGCTAATACTGTGAAATAGTCATTGTTAATATGCAAACACTTTAAAGTTGGTTTTAAACGAGCGTTTTTTATGCCCGCCATTTTGTTTCATCACGATCCTTACTATTAAGTACTACCGTACTGAATGATAAATGAGTATAGATTAACCATTGATGGTTGGATGTAGTGGCGTGTCGCCACGGATACGAACCATAGCGCCACGGGCGAAATGTTTAACACATATTTGGTTCATAGTAAATACCCATCTGGGTGAAGTTATATGGGACTGTTTTTTCTAAAGAGAAATATTCACACAACAAAATTGTTAAACGACATAGAACCAAAGGATACAGAATTTCGTTGAAAAGCATTTAAAAATAAGCATTAATACAATATTGTTGTTATAGAAAAATAGGCACTAATTTATGATAAAATAGGGCCTGAAGTGACCTGGTGTAGGGCGCTTGGCTTGCAATCTGTGGGTCACAGGATCCAAATCTGTCGCTGAACATGCTGTTCCTCTCAGCCATGGGAACTTTATAGTGTGATGGTTAACCCCATTATTCTTTGGTAAAGGGTAGTCCAAGACTTGGCGGTAAGTGGTTTTAACCTACTGCTGTCCTTCTAGTTTGTCGCTTCAGAATTAGGAACGCCTGGCACAGATAGTCCTCGAGAAGCTTTGACTGAAATTCAACATGCAAACTGGTAATTATAATAATAATTCGACAATGGACATTAGCCGCTGCTAATTGTAATAGTAATACAAGAATGGGTATTAGGCAGTGGTAACTGTAATAGTAACACAATAATGGGATAATGGACATTAACCACGAGTATCTGTAATTGTGATACAATAATGGGATAATGGACATAAACCACGAGTATCTGTAATTGTGATATAATAATGAGTTTTATCCATTCGTATTTGCTATATTTATGTAAGAATGAACAGTCGTAGTAGTAATACACGAATGGGCACTACTCACTTTGAGCGAAATTAAACAAACTGGTAATTGTAATAATAATAATAGAATGGATTTTGACTTCTGGTAGTTGTAATAGTAATTCGAGAATGGGCACTAAACACTGGAACTTCTAATAGTATTACAAGAATGGGCACTAACCACTGGTAATTGTTATAGTAATACTAAGAAGGGCACTGACTGCTGGTAACTCTGCTAGTATACAATGTAAATTAACCACATGTTCTTGTAATGGTAATACAACAATGGGTTACAATCACAGGTCGTTATTGTAGTAGTACAAGAATAGGCACTGACAACTGGTAACTGTAACAGTAATACAAGAATAAGCATCAACCACTGGTAGCTGTAACAGTAATATAAGAATATGCACTAACCACTGGTAGCTGTAACAGTATAACACAAGAATGTGCACTACCCACTTGTAACTGTAATAGTAATACAAGAATATGCATTAATCACTGGTAGCTGTAACAGTATAACACAAGAATGGGCACTACCCACTTGTAACTGTAATAGTAATACAAGAATATGCATTAATCACTGGTAGCTGTAACAGTATAACACAAGAATGGGCACTACCCACTGGTAGCTGTAACAGTATAACACAAGAATATGCACTACCCACTTGTAACTGTAATAGTAATACACGAATAAGCAGTAACCACTGGTAGCTGTAATAGTAATACAAGAATAAGCACTAACCACTAGTAGCTGTAACAGTATAAACAAGAATGGGCACTACCCACTTGTAACTGTAATAGTAATACAAGAATATGCATTAATCACTGGTAGCTGTAACAATGTAACACAAGAATACGCACTACCACTGATTGCTGTAACAGTAATATACAAGAATAAGCACCAATTACTGGTAAGTGTAGTAGTAATAGAGGTGGACTAGTTATATAACAGTAGGTTCTAACCTTTGACTGTTGGACTAAAAATGCTAAAAACGAATTCGTCTATAAATAGAAAGGAAGTATTCATAAATGATTTTGACACGAAAAATCACATCCTGTGCTTCAGTAAAAGCTTATGTAATGACCACTCAGATAATTCTACAACTTAACACAAAAACTGTAAGAAAATGCAGTTTCATCTAGTGAGTTTGGAAATTAGGTAATATACGTGTTTTGTTATTCTGAGTGGTTGAGAGTTTGAAAAACAGGTAAAAATGTTTTTGTCATGGTGTTCCTTTAAGATATTATCTTTCTATCCACAGTTTTTCAGCAGGAAATATAATGGGGGCTTGAAAATGAGAGAGATATTATATGTGAAAAAACATTAAAAAATTCTTATTTTGTATTCATTTCACGGGGATGTTTTAGAATGTTTAGTTTATAAATTTTGAATATGCATTATATGCTTAAAGTGGATATATGTAATTTACAATAATTTATTTTCAAATCACGGCCTTGTATGAACTAGTAGTTAGGACTTGAAGACGAAAGGCAGAGGACTTTCGAAACGTCGTCCTCTACACTTGTGTTTCTACAAGAGACATTTGCCGTCCATTCAACTAAGTTTTGTCATGAATACTCTGCCTAAACAATCTACCAAAGAAAAACTAATGACATATAGAACAATATTCCTTTTATAGATGAGTCACTCTTCACTGTGCAGTCAGATAACAGATGTATACTCGATTGGAAATAATCTGGAATCAAATCCAACCCAATTTTCATTTAGGAACGTGACGCATATGGTGGCGGAGGTTATAATGTGGGCAGGAATAGGTATTGATGGACGTTCTGATATCTACATCCTGCAAAGTGGTAACATTACTACACATTAAGAATACCACATCTAACTACCTTTCGTGATGTTTCGTCTCATGAAGTTGACTTTGACTTCAGCTTAATGGGCTAATGGGTAATAATTGTGCTAAATTGGTTGACACATTCCTTGATGAAGAGAGGATTGACCGAATTGAGTGGCCTGTATCTTTATCAGACTTCAGTCCCATCGAACATATATGAGACACTCTTCGGAGACGTGTTATATCCCGTAAAGTGATTCCACACACCATAGATGTACTGGAAACAGGCCTTTAAGAAGAGTGGTCGACAATTCCTCACCTGTCTATCAAGAATCATATTTTAAGCATGGAACGTCGATGCCAGGTTGCTCTTGTTGTTTATGGTGACTGCATTTCATATTGAAGACAAATGTCACAAACTATAAAGACATGTAGCTATATTTGGCAAATGATCAAATTCATTTACGATAGTATCCTGGGTGAACATCAGTTATCTTTCAGATTATATGACTAGATCGTCAGATGTTCGACTTGCATAAAAATAACTGAAGGGGTGCTTGACATTATTTTATAACATAACTAAAATATTATGAGTTCCAACCATTCTTTGCTTATTTTTTGCATTGTATTTGTTTATCTTGATGTAAAATGAACACGATGTATAACTTTTTATTAAGTTTACTCAAATCTACGAACTCCTTATTAATGGACTACTATATTATGCGCTAAACAACAGTGGCTATTACGATACGTCACCACAACAGAATCTTGCTTTTCGGGTTCTGTGTTCGAATTCAGGAAGTGGTAATAAAGTGTTGTTAACGCTTAAAGAATTCCAACAGGTTGTCATGTGGGTCATGGATATTCCCCTTCTTTTGTAGAAAACTTGTTTACCGTAGTTCTCCAACATATACGTCCGTTGTGTCAACTGGAACCACAGTCGTTCTTCTCTCACTCTCTGGCCTCATAGTGAGCTCTAGATTAGAGGACAGACTGAACAGATGCAGAATTATAACTTATATGCAATAAAAGTGTAAATTATTTAAAAGTAACGCCAAGTGTATTCTTTATTATGGACCAAAACATTTTACAGGTTATGCATTCGCTAAAATTGATAGCTCATCTGATTTTGGCATGTTGCCAGTTTTATCAGATTAAACTTGTTTATGAAGTAATGTGTATGGAACGTAATATAATATGTATTTTGCGTATGTCAAATGTTTCTTAATAATTAAATTTGGCATTCAGATTATTTATATAAAACGCAATCATTAATTTAACGACAGTGAAATAAGGAGATTGTTATACACTATCAATGAAAAGCCGTGCACTAAATTTCATTATTGAAATTTTATTTTGTATGAAAATATTTTTACCGCCTGTGCTGATAATTACCAACAGAATTAAATCTTGTGCACTAAAGGTAGAAATACGTGTAATGTGTTTGCAATCGCTTCTACCAGCATATATGACTGTGATATTTGCACTTGGCCCGTAATATCTGATACATCATATATATATATATAAATGTATGTGTGTCTGTCTATTGAAACCAGCGATATCTACCTCAGAATCCATTATAGTTCGGACGAGAAAGTACTGCGAAATTTCCCTTACAGAAATATTATCGCCGACAGAATATTGTTTTTCAATGCGCTATGTGCGCTCTGTTCACCGCGAAAATTCGAACCCTGGATTATAGCTTGGAAGTCTGTAACTTACCGCTGATTCACTGTGGGGACATTCCTGATAGGGCCGCGTTATGAATTCCTCTCATTATGAACCATCCATTCGAGTCACACAAGTAATATTTTTAAGACAGTGTTATAAATACCCAAGCAATAATGAATTGAACATATAAATATTAATGTTTTATGTATGCAGTGATATAGTACATTGTAAGTTATCTTAACGTTAACATTTTTGGCAACTTCATTGTGAATATCATGTATAATAGAATATCTATTGTACATTCTGAATGTTTTGAAATTAGTAATATCAATGTCATGTCAAAGATGGAAGAGGCATTTTTAATATCAAAATGATATTAT
>NW_013666044.1:273255-279117 GCF_000517525.1 Limulus polyphemus
TTTTTGGGGGTTTTGGGGGGGGGGAGACTGATTAAAAAGTGAGACAATCATAACGCGGACCTGTAAGGAAATTTCGCGGTTTCTTTCTTGTCTGAGTGTTATCTAATAACACGTCTTAAAAAAAAAACAACTAGAAGCCGTGTGCAAAAGGGTTCTGGAGCTGCGTATAAGCATGTTGTTTATAATTTGTTTTTTATTTAAGCATTTTATAAAAAATAAATGTGAAACCATTAAGTATTATATTTTGTTGCCAGCGTATTATATCATCAAATTATTTCCGTCTTGACCTAGGAGAAGGTTTGAAATATGATCTACTATTTCATAAGACACCCGTGGAAGATATTGCACTGACAGTATGTGTAAATATTTTGTGTCCTACATAAAACTACGAGCTGACGAGGAGGAATACGCATATTCTAGTAATGGGCCTATAAGGGTAAATAGGTAAAAGGCTGTAGACGATGAATATTTTATTGGGTGGCGTCACAAAATAATGTTGACGTGTTTATACGAACAACTTTTAAAATTAGATCAAGTTCCAAAACGACTCGCTAATAAGTTTTTTTTTCGCTAGGTAAATAAAGAAGAACATAAAAAAAACTGTTTATATTTCAAGTTCCTTACTCTGCCAATCTAGAAGAACAAACATATAAATATCGTTATAGTCATTAGCAAATTTATAATGCACGTAATGATTAAGAATGGTGATAAGGAATGCGTGTAGCAATAGTTGATCAGTTTGTTTTCTAGTCGCACCAGTACTGTTGATTTATTTCACTTTCCGGTTCCTGAACCGGCTTGATACTTAAGGGCTTATAGTTATCTAATGGGAAATCCCCGCAAAAGAAGAGTTAACTCAAGTCTTTAAATCATCCCAATACGCTCTGAGTGTCTTGAAACAAGTTTTTACTTATTTGTTTTGGTAAGTTTCTGTATTCTTGCGGATAGCTCTCTATTTATACGTATCCCGTAACATTTCAAATCATTGAAAGTTATATCTTCTGTTGTTACTCGTTAGATAGATCTTCTTCTTCTTCTTTTTGTAAATATGATGAGATTTTAAAATTTAACACTAGGATTTAGCTCATATTTGACAATTAAAAATAGTTTAAGGACAGCATTGAAAAGAGCAGTGATCCTGCTGGTGATTTCTTTCTTAACAAGCTTTTATGATGGGCAATGACGACTATAATTAATTGTTTGTTTTGTTTTAAGCGTAAAGCTGTACGAATGGCTGTCTGTACTGTGTCTATCGGAGAGATCGAACTCTGAATTTTAGCTTTATAAGTCCTCAAGCTTACAGCTTAGCTCCCGGGAGGAGGGAGTATAAGTACTGCAATGAGTGTGGTAATATACAGCGTATAAGTTACATTTAATTAACTTTTCCTTGCTAACCATAAAAGTCAGTAAAATAAAATTTGAAGCACTCTTGTTATTGCTCTGTATAACGATGCTTCACTCGACAGCTTATTTTGCATAACTCGTGCTTCTTCCATATAACTTTTCGGCGTCTGGCATGGCCAGGTGTTTAGGGCACTCGACTCGCGATCTGCGGGTTCGAATCCCCGTCCCACCAAACATGCTCGCCCTTTCAGCCGTGGGGGCGTTATAATGTGACGGTCAATCACTCTATTTGTTGGTAAAAGACTAGCCCAAGAGTTGGCGGTGGATGGTGATGACTAGCTGCCTTCCCACTAGTCTTACACTGCTAAATTAGGGACGGCTAGCGCAGATAGTCCTCGTGTTGCTTTGCGCGAAATTCAAAACAAACAAACAAAGAATATAATTTTTCACTTTAGTGTGTTGTTCCTAACACTTCGGTGATTGTTTAAAAACTACTACCTCTTTTATTAACTTTTATGATACTTTTTGAAACGTATTGTTGCGTCAGCGAGGTCACGTGACTAGTGTAACGCCACCTCTCGAACCTTCGGGAATAGTCGGGAGATTACTAGATATAGGATAGTCTGGTATATATATAAGAGGGTGACAATGTGACGGGATAATGTGTGTGTAGGTAGTGAGTAATTGAACTGTAGTCAGGAAGTATTTATTGTTGAAGTTAACGTTCGTTGTTAAAACGTTTGAAAAAGAGCGACTGTTGAAAATAAGTGTATCGGTAAAGTTATATTCAGAAATAATAAACCAGTTTTATTAAGTAAGGACTTGTGTCGCTAAAGTTTCGTCGGAACGAAGTTACGGAAAATCAATTAACAAACGGAGACGTAACAGTATGATTGTTGGTTTAAGGATTTAGTTCGTGCGTTACGCGTTTCAATGATTTATGTATAAATAAAACAAAATTTGAGCACACGTTCTGTCTTCAATTAGCTTGGAACTTTTCCAACAGAAATATTTAGAACATTTTGGTGAATACAACAATCATTAATTCTTTACAAAATTTAAAGTCGTACAATAACATTCTAACAAACTGGTCTAAACTGAACACAAACGGTGCCTTTCCTCGGCGTATTTCTTACTTTTGTTAACACGTGTATAAAAACGTTCTTAACTAATACGTTATTTCACAATTCTGTAGGCCAAAAATTCCAAGTGATTTTTGTGATGTTTCACAGCACGTTATATTCGCGTGTCATTGATCTGAATTAGTACCTGCCCAGTGATCGTCATCATAACTCATTTTGATGCTAACAGAATCTTCCAGAATTTGATGATTCATTAAAACAGTTTGAGTATGCTACGCACACTTTATGAATATTTCCTAGGTTGTCTACAACAATGGACTATGAACTGAGATTACTGCATTAAGAAAACAACAACAATTCTATGAAGACTCAATTTTTTCACTCGTACTGTAGCATAATGCGTAATTAGGCACAGAGTTAAGACTACTTATTAATCCGTAGAATACTGTGGGCTAAAACAGTATCTGAACACTGTCTCCGGTCTGTCTGATTGTTCTTTAAATAAATTATCCATATTTAATCAATCAACAACTCTGTTTTATAACTTAAAACCTAGTTTAAATTTCAAACTTTCGGATTCATAGAATATTCTGAGGGTAGGCCTAATCAATTTACCAAAGTAAACCAATCAGTTAAAACATATCAGACACTAACACTTTGTGACCACGCCTATCAACTACATTTGCAAAACATAACGTCATTTAAGAAATATATACGTTAAAAAACAACACAATATCGTCTTAAACTATATATAAAAATAATGATAACTATAATAAAATTCCGCTGCACATTACTGCCCAGTTCCTAAATTCAAAACTTTATTGACCATTTCTCACGGTTATAGAGAAACCAAGTCTATCGGGCGGGATTCGATGGAAAAGACTGATAGTGTTATCTTTGAGATGCCACTAACTACAGACGTTACAACTGCAAAGTTCACTTACCCTAGCCCCCCAGTGGCACAGCGGTTATACAGACTTATAGAACTTGAACACTCGTCTGACGTGTCATATGATCTGTGTATTTCTTTTTCTAATGCACCTCAATGAGATTTTCAAAAAATACCTGTAGGGGTCAATCACTCGTCGTTTTCGTAATCGCGGAAATATAGTGAAATATAATTAAAGTATGAACATTGTAAATTGTTTATACGTAGATAGATGTTTTTTAATTCATCAAGTGAAAATTATTTCAGCAATAGAAGAATGTGGTACTTTAACATAATAAGCATACCCTTCATATAATTACATAATTATAGTTATGCTTTCATAGGACTATAATTTAGTAATTTAGGTTTCGTTACAAGGAGCTAAGACTTATGAAGTGTAGTGATGATAAAAACTGTGTGAACTAGCACATTTTGTGTTTTGGTTGAGGAAATTCGAACTGTTCTTTGAGTCACAAAATTAGGCTTTAACAGAAGAAAGTTAAAAAAATAAAGTTATACTAAACTGATGAACATGTTTTTTCGTTAATAATTCCAGGAGGTATGTAACTTGAATTAGTAGGGTATTTTTTATACCATTTCACTAGAAACTGGTGATTTGAAAGAACATGAGAGAAGGGCTTACCTGTGATTTCGAATCGATATATATTCAATCGAAGATTTATCCTTTTTATCTGTTACTTTGCCGTATGCCTCGTTTCTCTACCATTTCAACGTATATACTTTTCTTTAGTTCCTATTTAAGATTAGGAAGCACAATTACGTCTCGCTAGTTTATCCTGTAGACAGTAATTTGCTGCATGGTTTACTCAACTTCATTTTTCTGCCGTTTGCGCGGTTTTTCGTCCGTGCACATACATACTTGTAATATTTTAATTTCAATAATTTGTCTGTTTGGTAGTCGACATTTTAAAAACTAGTTTATTTAGCTGGCAGTTAGGTTTAACTCGAAAACTTCAGTATTCTTTAAATTAGAAATGTGTGTGTATATATATATATATATATATATATATATTTGTGTCTGTTTTGAGTTAGAATCAGTCAAAGTGAGTTTAATTAGCAATCAGATAGGCCTAACTTGAAAATTTACAGATTCTTTAAATTGGGAATATGTACTTGTGCATGTATTTATGTGTATACACGCAGTGTGTTTCCTGATATAAGAGAACATAACACTCGTATCAAGCTCTTTTCTCTGAGGTGTTGAACAGATTATGTCATCTGCCCTACAATGTGTTTGTTATGTATAAATGCTTTCAATTTTGCCTTTATCTTTGAGAAATATGTGTATTAAGGTATGTCGAATTGCTTGTCTTAAATGGATTTTCTTCAAAAATAAACGCTGAAAAATATTCGCCATGAGTCAAGTGCATTTATAATCACAGCTTTGTGTTATTCAGTATTTAGTTTGTATAAGCTACTTGGAAGAAAGGTGGAGTTTCAATAGTTCGTATTTTTAACTTCCTTTGTTCACGTAGGTGGCAACAGCAAAAGGTAATATTGTTTGTTTCGTATTTTTCAGGTCTGAAGTTGTGTGTAGGCCTAAAACTTTATACCAGTACGTACGTTTATACGAAGTTAATTTTGTTTAGATAAGTCTGAGCTGTCATAAAAAAAGGGAAGAAGAATAATCTTGGTATCTCTTTTTTTTTATTGGATGCGTTACTCTTGTTAACAGAGAAATAAATGAGTAGAAAAAAAAATCCGTAAATAATGACCTTACACTATTTATCACTGGCCAAAATACGTTTTTGATAACAAGGTGTTTAATACGATTAATTAACAGTTTTAACATTGATGACTATATTTTTATAAGATGAGACGGACAATACTGTACCTTTAAACAATATACGATTACAACATTTACTTTAAATATAAAAAAATTAACAATATTTGCTTAGATATGTGATTAAAATTTACAATAAGAATTGGGTGTTGGGTCAAATACTGGTAATACAACAGCGTAAATTAATATGAGATCATTTCATACAAGTTTCAGAATTACTTTCGAATATTAGCTGGACCATCTTTTGAATGTTGCTTGAAAGTATGTACTCGTTTTCTGAACAATAATGAAACAATAACATATAAGTAAAATAATATAAGAGACGTGTGGTATGTCTTTGGCTTACTGACTCAAGCTGTGCTGATGAGCCTTGAAGAGGCGAAACTACAGTCCACTGAAGTCACATATTATATTTCCAATTTTACCTTTAGTGATATGAAAAGAAATTTGTGATACAATACTTTTGTAATCTTATTTCCCTTTTCACACAGTAACAGGTGGTACGTATTTGATAGAATGAAAATAAATATAGCCGGGCCATAAGTATTATGGGTATTTTCTCAGCACTTTAAAAATTTAGAAAAAGTTGAAGTTTTGAATAACCAACATCAGTACTAGTATGACTATTAAATTATGATAACACATAAAACACTTAGAAACGGAGGAACCTATGCTTTGACTGATTCAATATTTTGTGGCATTAA
>NW_013666044.1:279444-286170 GCF_000517525.1 Limulus polyphemus
CCCGGCCGTTAACTTAACGTCTTATAAAATTAGAATTCATGTGCAGAAATGTCGCTAGGCACTGGCATACGGGACCCATGCCCCAATTCTATTTGACAGTATCCCGAATCCCCATTTGGTGTCTTGAAAAATCAGAATGAAAAAACCATGATCGATATCTTACTGAAATACCGAAAATTTCTGCGCCTACGGGCTTCGAATATTTTAAAGCACCTAGCGACGCCTCTGTACAAGAGTAAACGCAGACAAACACGTGCAAACTAACTTGGTTTAGTGTCCATTTCATACTCCTTTCTCCAACGCGTGTTCCTTGTTTTCACTGATAATTATTTGATATATGTGGATATACATATAGTGTACAATATAATATCATTAACAGAAGCTCCTAATGTAACAGAAATTATTTATTTTGAACTTATAGGCAACACGTGTTCTCACATTTATAATCCAGAACGTTAAAACTTTCTTGAAAATTGTGAATAATTATTAACTTTCGATCAGAGCCAGCTACCTACTTAGAGCCAAATTAAAAATCAACCTGGTAACGTGTACAACTGAATAATTATAGTTTGTTTTTTACGTTCTTACTTTCAAAGATTAGAATGTATTGTTTCATGTCTTAGATCTATAAGCTAGTGACCACACACGCACCCCCCCCCCCAATAGCACAGCGATATGTCTGCAGTCTTACAACGCTAGAAACCGGGTTTCGATACCTGTGGTGGGCAGAGCACAGATAGCTCATTGTGTAGCTTTGTGCTTAACAAACAAACAACAACACACGCACACATATATACGGAAAATGGTGAGTCATCGGGATAATAATATGTTTCGTGCGTGCTTAAAGTCCAAAACAAGTTAGTTGAGTAACATGTTTATCAATTACTAAAAAGCTAATCGTTACGAATGAGCATAGACTGTAATTCTTTTTACTTCAGATAATGGTGGAGCCCAAATATTTTTACTGTACCATTTTCGAGCGTACTGATAATGAGTAAAATATATTTTTACTGTACCATTTTCGAGCGTACTGATAATGAGTAAAATATTTTTACTGTACCATTTTCGAGCGTACTGATAATGAGTAAAATATTTTTTTTAGAACTTAAAGCATACACGAGGAAACATGTTTCTTCAAATATATTTATTCAGAAACGTACTTTTAAATGAAGTTATTAACTGTAGCTGAATGCTAAAACATTCCATTTTCTGTTGAAGCCGATATGTTGCAAAGTTTGGCCAAATACAAAATATTTCTAGAAAATATTTCTCAAAGCAGAAACCCGGGACACATGTTTCCCTGTGTATGGGAACACGGAAAGAGACACCATACCCGAGGAAACATATTTCCTCGTGCATGCTGGCCGTTAGATTATTTGCTTGCAAAATATTCTGGAATTGCGGTTCTTAAGTCTGTGGACATCGGGCTCTCTTCGGGTGGTCCATGGAAATGTTGCATAATTTTGGAAAGTAAGCGGCAGCATAGTGTATAAATTCAACTGTGGTCCGCAGAGATAAAAAAAATTATGTAGTTCGCAAAAAAAAAAAACTGTTTGAGAACCACAGTTTTAAAGAATACATTGGGTTAAATATGTTGAACAGTAGATAAAGCAGAGGTAGGGTGTAGGAGCAGAATATCGCGTCCCAAGGTTTGTGATCAAATTCTAAAGCAGTATCACCCACAATGAATAGTATTTGACTTGGCTCTGTTAACACTCATATTTGTCGTTTGTGAAGTTAGATTGGTTTAAAGTACTGTAACTATATCATGTTCATATAGGAGCGCAGTGTGATTTTCATGTATATCGTAAAAGTTTTATTCCTTGAAGTAGAACTCAAATGGAGTAAAGTATAATAGATTTAGATTACAAATAGTACAGAATGATCTGTATCAGAACTGTGAAATTTATCAGACTTTAAGATTTAAGTGCATGTAAATGATCGTTAGAAAATGTCTTCAGCTAGAACCCTAAAAACCATCTTTGTAGACAATCAGTATTAATTGGAGAAAAGCAGGAAATATTAATACTGTAACTTCAAAGTAAGGGATTTAAAGAATATAATGTATTTGTTGGTTCTTGAGATTTACACTTTACTTAAATTTCAATTTTAATTTTGCATCTAATGTAGTGTTAGGATGAAAGCTGGTTTTCATTACTGCTTTCATCTTGTCACGCCTTTACGGCTGAAAAGATTCAAATGTGCTACACGAAGACAATTAACATTACTACATTAAATGTACATTCAATACTGCTTCCAGTTCGTCACGACTTTAGGGCTAACAAGTTTCAGAGGTGATTCACAAAAACTTTAATATTACTGCATTGAATGTACATTTAATACTGCATCCAGCCCACCACGTACTACCTTCAAAGGTTATACACGAGGACAATTTACCATTACTACGATGCCGTCTCCAGCCATTATTTACCATTACTACATTAAATGTACACGTTCGCGAGAATTTAGATTTATATATTGCTTTAAAAATATATGAAAACTCATCCTAAATTTTTGCTTACACCAGCTGCATTTCGTTACATCTCGATGATTTGTTGTATCCGCATCTAGTACGTGCGTCAGGTTCTTGCTATTTACTGTATTTGCTTACACACTTTCACCTTTCTACGTTATTACCTAGATCTTATTACAAAAAAAAAATGTATGTGGCGCAAGCAGAGTACGGAATGGTCACTATGGTGAAAATTGATTAATTTCGTTTGTTTTCGCACAATGAGAATCTGCGATCTGTCCATCGTGGGGAGTCGAACCCCGGATTTTAGCCTGTGGTGCAAATTGTTCTAAGCATACTACCAGTAGTAAAGTATTGTTTTGATAGGTTCACACATTTGTATGTGATATTCGTTTGATAACAAACAGAGATTATCTGTGATCGAAGACACATACTAAAGCTTAAACTGTGAAAATATGCGTTCTGTCTATACGTACGTCATTATTGTATGGATCTGTGCTTTTTTTAGTGTAGCAGTATTCTATAGGATACACATATAAACTTGATGTTTAATATTATACGTGCATAATTTAGAAATGAAACGCTGTACTCATTTTCTTGAAAAGGAGAGATATCGTCGTGACTTGAATATTTACTAAGGTGTAAATGCTTATTTTTTGTGTCGTACGTCTTACAGTGTTGAACATCACTTATGCACTTCAATATTTCGTCTTGACAAGGGGGGCATATCCTCTTGTAACTACTATTTACCGAGAAATCTCTAAGAAGGCGGAAATTTTATCTTAAAACTGCATGATATTTCGTGTTTTTTTTTTGCCTTCATAAAAACTAATATCATACTTCTTCATCAGCTTAAACCGCACACAAACATATACTGTTGGTTTCGGCGATGAATTATTAAACGTGGATTAGTCAAGACTGGGTAATTTTTATTGTTGTCGTAACCTGTTATTTTGCTGTTGCACTTTATTGTTGTCGCAGCCCGTTATTTTGCTGTTGCACTTTATTGTTGTCACAACCTGTTATTTTGCTGTTGCATTTTATTGTTGTCGCAACCCGTTATTTTGCTGTTGCGCTTATACCTGGAAAATAAACAAGATGATTTTTTAAAACATTATTTTCTACCGCGTGATTTTAAGATACTTATAAATAAGAAACAACATTGTATGTTTGAAACTATCATCTAAGGTAGGAATCCCTTTATGTTTGATATGCCAAGAATGTGTAAGAAGATTGTGACAATGCTTTTCAACTTGTAAGATTGCATAAAACGTTCATGAAAGGATAATAGAGCATAACTTACTAAATGTCCTTCAACTTGTTCTGTTTCAAGACTTTTTTTTTATCTTCATTTTGCGAATACAGTCCAAATGGGGCCCGGCATGGCCAGGTGGTTAGGGCGCTCGACTCGCAACAAACAAACAAACAGTCCAACTGGTATTTCCCAAAACCAAACAGTAGTTCTGATATTGACATTTGTAAGTCCTTCGAAAATGCTTGCTCAGCAATTTATTCAATCCTTAGTTTTGTAAATCTAGACTTCTTTTAATTAATAAAATTAACTTCTCAAATCAGCATCTCATTATGTTGGTAAAAAAATTAAAAACATGGTTAGAACGGTGCATAACACTTGATACTGACATATTGTATATAATTTATGTTACTTGTTTTTATTTAAAGAGCTGATTGTGACTTAGTGGTTAACTTGCTGGACTACGTGTCTCAAGGTTAGAGTTCATGAAATACCACTGAAAATTTCGCGCACTTTTAGCTGTGGACGCTGTATAAAAGAGTAGTCGTGTAGGTAGCGGGTGCTGTTGATTGGTTGCCCTACCTCTGGTCACTGGCTCTAAATTAGCGTCGGCTATTCCGGAACCTTCTGGGTCTCTGACCTAGCTGCTTATCCTATGTAAGATGTCGCTAGGGGTTAAAGTACCAAATGCCACCTTTCTTTCACTAGGTTTTTATTTTTAGCATATTTTGTTTTATATTGTAGATTGTTTACATGTAATTAAGCACAAAGCTACACAATGAGTTATTTGTGCTGTGTCCACCTCGTGTATCGAAACATGATTTATAGTTGTAAATCCGCAGACTTACCGCTGTGCTACTGGGGGTGGGGTATAGTTTTAGTTGAAGTATTAAGTGATTGTAACAAAGAGAAAAGAGAAGATTTAAAATCTTACTTGAAGTGAATTTTTAGTTAATTACGATGAATGTTGAAACTACCAGAATTATACAGAGAAAGTAGTATAGAAAGGATTAAAACATTTACACTATGTATGTGTCATTTTATTTAGGAAAAAATAAATTGAACTGCTTTTATCAGAACACACGCAAAAGAATAAATGTTATCAAACCTATTTCTAAACAATAGTGAATAAGACGCTTTATATGTAAAAAAAAAATGATGCTATTAGAAATCACTCATAAAAAATGCAAAACATAAGTTGTTTGAGAAAATCACGATAATCAACTTTTGTGTGCCATGTAATGGGTCAGGTTAATTAGGATAGAATAGCTCTTGCCACGTTAATAAGATAACTCCTGCCATCGGTCACGGATGGCACTCATGCGCAATGTCACATATATATTGAAATATTTTATTTTCGAACATCAACATTATATATATATATTTTTAGAAGCAAATAGGCGATTTTCTTCATTTATATTTGTGAAACATTGCTGTGCAGTATTTCAGCAGACAATGGTTATTCTCACGAAGGGCAACATTTTAAACAGAACCTTTTTGTTTGTTTTGTTTTAGAAAGTAACATATGAAGGCTTAACTTGCAAACTGTTGTGATGCTGTCTCTGCTAGCTTTAAATTATTACTAGTATAGTAATATACACGTAAAATTTGCGTTTAGGAGCGGCCCAATTAGAAATTAAAGAATTGTGATATTCACGGTTTAACAATATTAGGTTTTTTCTTGATTAACGTCTTCTTTATCCTTTAGTGCAGCTGTATAGGTCAGGCATGAATAACTTCTAGAACTGTAAAACATAAGTACAAATGTATGTGTCATTTTATCGGTGTTTGGTCGTTGTGTACGACCTGGGAAGGTCACATTCTCTCGCACCTCTTCTTCCCAAGCAGAAATGCTTACGTGTTGTTAACTGTGTTTATATAAAAGACTTAGTTTACGCTCTTAATTACAAGTGAATATTATTGATAAATAAGTAAACAGACCCGAGTAAGTCCCCCGCAGCTTGTGAAATGTTTTTAGCTGTTAATCGAGTAAATATATATAAGTGGATACACGTCCTACCCATTGTCACATGCAACATAGTCGCAAAAAGTTTTCCTTAGCGCCGATTTAACTGTGTTTTTACATAAACTACCAGAAAACTTGCAAAATGATAATAATAATAATAAAACAACGTTACTAAGTCACTTTTAAAAATGAGTTTTGTACGAATGAGGTGCTACATGTATAATAATAAAAACAAATAACTACCAGCACAGAAGATTCAATTAAACTCTGTACACGTTTATATCTGTAAAGATTTGTTTGAAGTTAAGCACAAAGCAACACAATGGGCTATCTGTACCCCGCCCACCACGGGTATCGAAACTCGGATTCTAGAGTTGTAAGTCCAGAGACTTACCGCTGTGCCACTGGGGGGCTGTAAAGAATGTGTGATTGTCAGGCTTTTCTAGAAGAGAGCACGAGGTTCGAATCCTGGAGTTAACGCTTCAGAGCAGTTTTATTTTCAATTCCTATACACTAAAACAACAACATTGTTTTAAGTTGTAAATGAGCGTTTGATTTCAAGGTGAAACATTTTAATGTAAGTTTATATATATTTACCGTCGTAGCTACTTAGGTGGCTGGTATACGTGTTCTAACCTGATCTCACACGCATGTTGGAGGCGTGACGTGTTAATTAACATGAATTAGCATGGTCTGTTATGTTGCCCCAAAAGTAATCCGAATTTTAACAAGATATTCAATATCTTTTATGAAATTGTAACCTGGTTATTTTTCATATCATGGTAAAATTTGCAAGTGTTATTCTGATAGCTTTTAATTTTCAGTAGGAGTATGAGTTATCTATTATTTTTGTGTATCAAGGTAGTATTTGCTGTGAAATACGGTCTCTGTAGCTTACCACTTTAGTTTCGATGTTTATAACTAGCCCACACCAGCACTGGTGTTTTCAACCGAACGCGAAACACGAGTCTAGCACAGGACAAGAAAAAAATCGGTCGCTATATATATATATATATATATATATAGTAGTATATT
>NW_013666044.1:286191-315327 GCF_000517525.1 Limulus polyphemus
CCACCACCACGACTACGTGGTGTTTACGTAACCGAACCGACGAAACGAACGACGTACTAGTACACAGACGAAGAAAAAATAAACGTCGTCTATATATATATATATATATATAGTTAAGTGTAATTTTAGAATAGTTTATTTTAATAACAGTGCAAAGAATTCTAGTGAATAAATATTCACAAATTTTATTCCCACGTTCTACTTTCTGCCCGTTTTGGTGGATAGACATGAATTTGTTGCGATTAAAGAAAACTTCGTCCATTGCCACTTAACAGTTAGAGTTTAGAAGCTGTTTGTTTTAGAACTTTCGCGAATAGCTGCAAGGGCTATCTAAACTGATAGAGTAGAAGGAAGGTAGTTAGTTATCAGCACCAACCGCCACTCTTGAGCTACTCTTGTCTGACCTAATAACAGGATTTTACTGTCATTCTTTTAAGACACCCACAGCCCCAAACGAAGCGCGTTTATGCGGAAAGGAACACAAACCGTGAACTTCAAAATCATAATCCGTACACGCTAACCATAAGGCCACGCTCGACTCTTGTAGAGCTGATATTAGCGTTAAAACAACACCATTAGTCGGTAATAATATTCTTAAAATCATAAAATTCAAAGGTTTCACATAGGAATCATATTCGACCCCTGAGAGTACACCCAGGAAAATGCAGTGTAGGGTAAAACTGGTATATTCAATTAGTTGCATTTTCACAGCGTCCGTCCTTTCGAGTTCTCAATTGTAGTCAACATTCTTGATATTTGTGATAATTAAAACTTCTCTTAAAACGAAATAATGAAATAGGATATTTTTTCTCTATATGCTTTAGCAAGCCTTGCTGGTTGATGATGTGTATATCTAGTGAAAAATTATTTTATATTCAAAGATTTTTCTCAAGTAGTGGTTCATGTTACCCCAGGATAGATTTTGGACATCTATGAACTTTTCAGTTCTGCTGCTCCTTCCTTCTACCTTTCTTTTTAGGCTCGTTCTATTTTCAGGGTCACAACCTGTTAAAAGAAAACTTGCTAGACTAGGTTTTCGCTTTCTCGAAGGAATGTGTACGTGGTGTAAATAGCATGAGTAGAATTTTCTCCATTAAAATAATATTTTCCTATTTGAAGTATATAATGGTTTGGTACAGACTATATGATAAAAATCTGGAGAAAAAAAAGGGTATGACTTAAAATGCTAATTAGTGTCTGTAAAATGCATTTGTTTTATCTTAATTAAGCAGAGTGTTGCATTATAAGGAGTTTATCAAAATCGAATTATTTCAATGTATAGTAATGCTAGAGTGGACAGAAAGTTCAAAATACCATTATCAAAGAAAATAAATATATGTGAAACTGCCGTGGCTACTTTGAAAACCTTGTGGTTACCTTGACAACTACTGCGGTTACCATGATATCTTCTGTGGTTATCCACACAACTAGTGAAACTTACTGAAATTTATTGAATCAGCATGGCGATTGTCAACTTCTCAGAGAAAAAACATAACTACTATGTCGATCGAATTACTTTAAACAAATACATTCTACGCACATTTTGATGTATATTTGTGTGTACTCTTAATGTTGGATATGTTTTTGATACTCATGTACATAGATGTCCTGCGCTAGACAAAGACTGGAGCAAATATTCTGTTATTTCGCACAGTTTAGTCAGAACGCGGGATCATAGTGCGTGATCCCTTAATCCTAGCTAATGTATGTCAACAATAATTTCCATTATGTATACGTAAAGGAGGTAAAGATACAATAACTTGTACAAAACTCTGTCCATCTCATCAGCTTGGATACCGTCCACACACCAGGGAAGCGATGATGAAGAAAAAAATGGTCAGACACTTACAAGTCTTCACAAAGTGACCGT
Organism: Limulus polyphemus; assembly: GCF_000517525.1. Lineage (NCBI taxonomy): Eukaryota > Metazoa > Arthropoda > Merostomata > Xiphosura > Limulidae > Limulus > Limulus polyphemus. Next base: position 288,062 of record NW_013666044.1, read on the forward strand.
TGTAGTATGTAACTTTTTTTTTTTTAAGAGAGAGGACTAGAACAAGCTTACGAGCTTTCTCATCCTGTTCAGGAGAACGTTAACTAATTAAATGCAGTTCACTTGCACATAAAATATTTTAAGATATCTATTTGAATAAACCTATACTACTTACTAGTTATGGTAGAGTGGATGTTGTTGTTTTTTTCAATTGCAGCATTTTATTATTGCATAGCCAATATTTGCATAAAAATAAGATAATCACGATTTTACATGGTTCTTACTGTAAACGAAAATAATAATCGTTGTAAAAAAGAAAAAGAAACTATTTCAGCTTTCAAACAAATCTTATTATCATGTTTGCTGTTTTTCTTCTGGTGACAACAGTTGACGTTCTGTTGAACTGAAAATAATTTTGTAACATTACCCACGTTTACACTGTAGTTCATAATAAGGACAAGTTCACTTATGCAAAGATACAGATGTTCTGTGTTATCTTTAGATCATAAAGATAAAAATGTGATATATTGATCAGTTGGTTTTGGTTTCATTATACGTTCTGTTATCGCTTAAAATATTAAACTTTAATTTAAATGATGTGATGAACTCTTGTTCAAGTAATTATTGTAAATCAACATCGTTCTAAAAAAATCAGTAATAAACGGTTTGTAAATATAAGGGTATAAGTTGTTGCATGACTTTTACAAGTATTCGTCCAATACATGATTATAGAATTTGTAAGGCTATTATATTATAGTTGTTGAAGGTGAACTAGTTGTCATAGTGATCTAAATCAACATACAAAATGTAACATTTTTTTTTCAAGCAATTCGTGCGATATTGTTGTGTTTCCACTGTCACCTCGGGCGTACTCGATTGCTAAACCTGTTGTTTAGGTGTATTGACTGCACTAGCTGTGCTGCTGGTACCAGTTCCTTCTCATTTCCATTCCTTACATTCCAGACAGGGCCTTTTGGAGTCAGCTACTGCAAAGGCTGCAGGCACTGCTTTAGTCAGCGGGGCGTAACCCTACTATTGGTGTGGTTTTCTTTCGGAGTAAGGACTACATATAAAGTTTACTGACAAGACCTCGTAATGTGAATAAACTGAAACAAACAACAATAGAAACAAGTATTGATGTTTTTTAGTATATGTGCCCCACACGGTATGCTATCATAACAGCAATACATTTGTTGTTTTTTAAAGGGGTGGGGGGTCAGATATTATTTACTTTTTCTGTAAATGTATATGTTGTTTTGTGATGCTATTCCTACTATTCTATGGTGTAATTCAAAGGCTTTCGACTTTCGAAGTATGGTGTTAAGCTTTCGTATTTAGCTCTCTTTATAGTCGTTGAATATGAAATAATACCCAAGAGAAGCAAAAAGACCAACTTAACTTTTGTAGCGAAAAATATAGTTTAATGTTGAAAGCCTTTCTTCGAGAAAAGCTTAGATTATATCATTTCTCTTCTGAATATTCAAATTCGCAAAGCTCAAATTAGCTGGACAAATTATGAGGAACTATCCCAATAGTTGTTTATATTCGCAACATGTGGTTATTGGCAGTTAAATTATGTAATAACTGTGTGCTGACAGTGCTTGAAACGGTTGAGTGGTGTATGAATCCAACGCATGAAAGCCTCGATGGAGTCTTTCTCCTTCTGGTGACGTCACAAGTTCGCTAGCGCACGTCGCGGCGTTAACTTTAAAGCCAGACATATAGACCCGGTAACAAGATAGATGCAGGATTGAAAGTCTGAATCTGTGTTTTCACGCTTTACCTTAAAGGGTTCAACGTTTTGAGCTGAAAGAAGAAGACGTTTATCTGCAAAACTCCATCGTTAGGGTATAGATTTATGAAAGATCCTAAAATCGATGACGAAAATATAGCGTGTTAGAAGCATCCAGCTGGACACGATTGAGACATTTGATGAGGTAAGTTACGAGTAGAGGTAGCTTCTGTAGTTAGTAGTCAGGCACGCTTCGGACGTATCAGTGAGCGCTCCTAAAGTGTACTACTCGGTATAAACATTATATTTCTATAATCAATAAGCTAGGCCATTTGAGATTTAAATAGGGAAGGAGTGGGGTGTCAATTTCTTGCGGAAGTCCAGGTAGCGGCTTCTGGAAGCGCTTTGATTTTCGTAAGGTGGATATTCAATACTTGGCTTGTCTTATATTGTATTGCAGAATTAGAGCACACACTTTAACAGTATAAAACTGATATAGTTGTCAGGTGCTCCTAATCTTCTTCGGGGGGGGGGGGGAACTGGCCCTCCTCACAGTTAGCGAGCCTGTAAACAACAGTAGTGCACTGTTTATAACCTTGTTTTAGCATCTAACTCTTACAGACTGGGACATTGGGTTGTTCTTGTTAGTGAATATTGTATATAACTAGAATTATCGAAGCCAGACCATAATAGATAAGTTCGATGACGAGGAACCCACTTTGAGACTAATAATGGCTGGAGACGGCTTAAATGGGTAATGAAGAAAAACTTTAATATAAGTTTAACATGACAGCAAATGTACAACGTTTCGACAAGGTTTTGTCAAGGTTTGCTGTCATGTTAAACTTATATTAAAGTTTTTCTTCATTACCCATTTAAGCCGTCTCCAGCCAATAATAGATAAGTATTTTTGTAGCATGGTTAAACACTATCAAAACGCATAAATACTATAATTATTGAAAATAAACAGATAATTGTTATATTGGAAACTACCGTCATGGTAACGTATAGGCTCATATATTTTTAGAAACTATATTATTACTCACAAGGTCGGGCGTGGCCTAGTGAAAAGTGTGCTTGGACTGTATATCTGATAATTCAAAGTTCGTATTTCGTTGCTGCAGAAACTCGTTACGCAATTTGGGGCGTCGTGCAATAAGAGTAACGGGTGGATCCTACTATTCTGTTAGACAAGAGTTGGCGGTGGGTGCTGTTTACTATAACTGCCTTCACTCTAGTCTGCTGTAAATTAGGACGGTTCTTTCGTAGTAGGCTCGGCATAGCCAGGTGGTTAGGGCGGTCGACTCGCAATCTGCGGGTCGCGGGTTCGAATCCCCGTCACACCAAACATGCTCGCCCTTTCAGTCGTGGGGGCGTTATAATGTGATGGTCAATCCCACTATTCGTTGGTAAAAAAGTTAGCGGTGGGTGGTGATGACTAGCTGCCTTCCCTCTAGTCTTACACTGCTAAATTAGAGACGGCTAGCGCAGATTGCCCTCGTGTAGCTTTGCGAAAAATTCAAACAAACAAACAAATCTTTTGTAGCTTTGTAAAAAGGTCTGACACAAACAAACAACTTAGTGCCTCAGTAAGTTTTGGATAGGCTGGAAGCAGTGTGTCGTATCTTATCGTTTTATAATTTTGTAAATTGTTCATTTAACGATAAGGTAGCATATATTTGTTGTAACCCAAGTGCGGAATCTGTTTGTGTAATAATTTGTCCACTATAATGTTAAACAGCACACTTTAACTGTAATTTTTTTTCTTATAAGATGTAATAATGTACAGTTATTTTGAGGGGAAAGAAAGCTTGGCCATTTATGTTAGAATTAAACGTTCAGCAACTGTACTATCCTAGTACAACGCAGTCATGAACTGGCCTACGCAACATAGGAAAGAAAACACACTCAAAGCTCAGCTTATCTCGTGTAACAATACGAAACAGTATATTGTTTTCTTATCTTCCTTTAAACTTGAGAGTTGCAATAGAAAAATTAGTTTACTTATTGTTGATGAATTCTCAACAGTGTATGATTGACTTTCAGTCTGTCTACATATTGTTTTGTGTATACTAACAGTAGCAATTTCGAGTACGTTCTCGTTAATTTTGATATACCGTGTGAGAGATGTCGTTTCTTGTAGGGGCACACCGAAACCCATATTTCTCAGCAATACCTTAATATCGTTTCTCATCTTCTCGGTGACTTCAGGTTTTTCCAGTAAACTCTTAAAATGCTGCATTCTGTTTGTGTTTCATCGTAATCTAGTTTCTCAGAACGACCGTATCAGAGGTTAGCCGTCAAGCTACTTTCTGAACCAAACGTCAGAGATGCTGGAGAAATCTACGAGCTTGTTTATAGTGATTCGATAGATCATTGGTATTATTGTCGGATCTTTTTTCCTTACTCTCTTTCTCCTTTTGGGTCACCTGAATAGCTTATTTAATGTGTATCACCTTGCTATCCATATAAATAAAGCTTGTTGTCCTGCTCTTCTTGATACCCTCAATTTACATATTTTAGTACAAAGCTCTGATTCAGTGTGCCATATTTGATCCGAATGTCCATTGAGACAACTTTGTGCTAATGTGTATCTTACTGTTCTTCAGGTAACATTAATACCTGTACTTACGGCAAAGCTACTGGCAAGATCTGTTATTGACCTTCGTCTATTTCATAAAGAACGTGCCCATTTAGCGATTTTTTTTCCTTCACCATTTTTGTTATTAACAGTGCCAGTTTTACGTACCCGTTTCAGAGTCTTGCATATGGCTTCTACGGAAACATTAATCTTGCTGCAATGTTTCGCACGAACTATCTTTGTTTCTACACTTGTGTACGGTATTTCAATCTTAGGGGCCAAGACTGGATTCACACTCTACTACTACAACTACTGCTGGGCATAGTATGACTACCTGTACTTCTATAGGTTTTATACAGGTGTGATACATTATGATTGACTGGGTAAAAACAGTTACAGTGTAAGCTATCAGCACGTGAATGTACTCTGGTGCAGTTGATTTCTCACATAATAAAGGGGTGGCATTCCCGTAGTATTTACCTTTTATACTCCCCTTTCCCTCACAATGATAGTGTTTGTTACTTTTGTATTTCTTGATAATTCCAACGCTCGACGTAAGTGAAAATTCTGTTGTTTTTTATTTTTGTAAAGCTTGTCAATATCACAGTAAATTCCAGTTGAACATATACTTGCCAAAGTCCTTGATCCAATCCCGGTAGACTTTTGTGCCGTTTATCTATTTATACACTTGCTGGAAAGTCGCAAACCTAATACATTAGCCGGATTTTTGGAAAGCTGCAGAAGGAGGTGGAGACATCGACATGGCTATTCTCCAAAGAAGTCCGATCATGTGAAACAATACTACAGATTTCTTATGAAGAAACAGGAAACTAAATACAACATGATCACAATCACAGAAATTTATCTCTCAATAGGGTCCAAATAAAGTATGTGTTGCCAATATAGCCAATCTTTGTATGACCATCAGAGATACCATATGTTGTTGGGTTTTTTTTTCATAGGTGTTTGGAATGATAATATAACAAGTAATTTCTTGAGTTGGTTTGCTTGGATAAATCCTAATCTATCTTACATCTTAATGTAACCTTGACTTTTGTAATATCCTATCAGATATGCCGTTGTATTTTGGTTAGAGGTTTAAAAATATACTTATGATACCAAGAAATCACAGGATTAAAAACTAGATAAATCACACAAACATGCTCACGCAAAAAAAGAAAGAAAAAGATAACAGTGGTGAATTGATATATTCGATGTTCAAACTGACAGGTCAATTTATTTACTACTTTCAGCATTTCACAAGCTCAGCTATGGAAAAAACAAGGATTGGTGGGTTTGATGTACCTTAACCATGATGCTCTAAGTAATGAGCCACTACAGATACATGATTTTTTGTGCTTCCAGTGCATTTGTGAAGCTGCTCTAGCCATGTACACGTGCTTATTTTACCATGGAATGTGTTGTTACGGCTGAGTTAGTTAACAGCGAAATAACCGAGATGATGAATGCCATTCCTGACGTTAACTCCAGCCAGCTGTGGAACATAGTTAACAGAGAAAGTGGAAGGTATATTTCGGATCATCCTGAACATGTCCGTGAACTTTTTTCTTTAAATTACATCCTTTTGTTTTTGTTTTTCCCTTTTTTTTTGGGGGGGGGGCACTATTTGGCATCCACAAAACTTGAATGGCTAACTGAGTGATGTTTTAAAGATCACCAAAAACTTAGACAAATTGTGCTTGAATTTACTCTCCATGCTAGAAAAGTTCAATTAACGAGCTCTGATCTGTCTTATGAAGAGATATTACTCCATTACAATATGCAGATATAAAGTTTCGTTATGCGTTTCTGTGCACGTTTCAGTGTCTCATTCGGACCAGTTTTAGGATCTTTATTCTTTCTACGACTATTCATGCTTCTGTTTATCACACACATTAGATAAGTTTTTACCTTGAATTTGGACCGGATTCTAGCAGTAAGAGAGTATTTCGGATTCTACATGCGTATCGCCCGAAACGTGTTTTGTTGTTTTAAAATCACGTTTCAGTTCATCATTCTTTCGTAGAGGTGAAGAGTGTAACTTTCCGTTTCAATATGAGAGCCGGATCTTTAAGATTTTGCTGATTTCATTAACGTTTACCATCAAACACACAAAGTATGCTGATATCATGTAATCTATTCATTTAATCTTTTATGAAAACTCTTACTATGTAATGTGAAAACTAGTTGTTCTAAGAAAAACTGAAAATAGTTAATATCTCACAGTTGTAAGAAATGTCCATCTAAGCTGATGTATTACAGTGCGAGAAATTATAAAACTTAAATGACGTATAACGATAATTAAAAAAAGTTTTCCTGTTGTATTTACAAAGTTTGAACGTAAAGCCTATAGTTCTATAGTATAGAATATAATAAATCCTTTGAACCTAGGATTTGGCACACAAGTTGAAAAATTGAAGGTTTTTTTTTGGGGGGGGGGATTATACATTACAGTCATAGCTGGGCCGAGCGTGGCCTAGTAGTTAGTGTTCTCGGATTGTGAATCCGAGGGCTTATGGTTCGCAGTTTTTATTGCAAAAATACGCTTCGCTCGTTGGAGCTGTGTGTGTGTGCTGTTAGAGCGACTGTCAAATCTCACTCTTCTGTCAGATATGAGTAGCCCAAGAGTTGTCAGAGGGTGCTGTTGATCAGGCGCCTTTCCTTTAGTCTATCACTTCAAATTAGGGACGGCTAGCGCAGATAGCCCTGGAGTACTTTTGGGAGAAATTCAACAAACAAACAAACCTTTGTGTAGTTTGCGCGAATAACCGAAACAAAAGTAGTCGTTGTTATGGTTAGCAGCTTATGTAAGTCTAATTATGAATCAATTATTTTTGTTTTTCTGGTTATTAATTGCTGGTTCGTTTACGCACTGCAGGTTTATGTAGGGCGTTATTTGCATATATCATCTACACAGTTGTTTTATAACAGATATCCATCATTTTCAAGTGGCCTTTATGTATATGAATTAAGAATATGGTGGTTAGAAATAACAATTTAACACTGTGTTGTTTAGAAGTCCAAAATAAATAATTTATATTTTACTGTTCACTTCCTTGTAAATACAACAACAGGAGTTTACTCTTATGGTGTATACAAATAGTATAATTTTTGAGAACTATATGTTGTTGCACGTCTTTTGTTGTTGTTGTTTCTTTCTTTCCTTGTGACTCAAATATACGATAGTTACTTTCTAGTACAATTATAACACACCGAATTTTTACTTACATTATAATATATATGTCCTGGAGAGGTGTTGTTGCACAACAGTGCGTGAAACAATTAGGGGGGTTTAAATTTTCCGTTTTTGTTGTTTGATTTTTAACAAGTACCCACACATAATTCAAAACTGTCACTGAGCAGAATAACTTGTATGTTTGATAAACACCAGTGATAAAAATTTGAGACTTCTTGTCCTTGTATTTCATCATTGGGAAGTTTTGACCTTGGGTTCGTTAGTCCATATTAAAAAAAAACTCTTCAGATGTAGTACAATGCGATACAAGTAACTTAAAAAGCGTATTGTTTTAGTATTATTTTGTTCATGTGTTCGGTAGTTTTTTCTCATAAATTGTAGGTTCAACGTGACGAAATTGGTGTCGCAGTGAATTGATTGTATTTATGATGTCAAAGAGACTCACGAAATGAAATAGGAAACTGTGTGGGTTGTCAAGGTAAGATAAATATGATATACATTACAAGCATCCTGTACTTGAACTTAAGTGTAGGGTCTCTCTTGTCATCAACAAGTTCCAGTATATATAGATATACATATATTATTATTAATGAAGACTGAAAGAATAGCAGTGATACTTGGGAGATATGAAGGACATTTTTGTATGAGGTCTAGACGGAGAACATGTATGCATTGTATTACTTAATTATCAGCTACAGGTTTAACATACCAACACCCTACATTTGTGTAGTTCTAAACAGTTCCGCCAGGTTTTGTAGCAAACAAAATAACTTCACGTGATTCTGTGTACGAGATCAAGGCCAAGACCTGTAGTAGAGAAGCGAAGTTTGTAAAAACTACATAAATTATGTACCTAGAGGGAACTGAAGCTTTAGTACCTATTGCTGTGCTAGAGTATGAAGTATTAAAAAAAAAAGCTCACCCTAAACTACTTTAGAAATGTTATGAAGTCAAGATAATCATGAAGAAGTTTTTCAAATCGTAATACTTAACGAGAAAAAAAACTTTTCAGATACCAGTTTTTGTGTGTTTGTACTAACGACAAACACAATTTAAATGTTGATGAAATTCTTATGTATAATTAGTGACTAACAAAAAAAAATCGTACTGTATCAGTAATAACTTGTGCCTGATTGGAGCTCGTAAGTATTAATAAAAAACAAATACTACCGTAGAAAGTTTTAAGACTTAATTTTGCGCGTATGTTCCGATAAATACATTGACTTTATCCGTATATAGGGAGATTGGGGCGACTCCAGACTGTTTGGCAAACTCTTCGAAAACATTGTATGCGTGTAAAGATGAACAGGAACACCTTGAAATACCTGTGTGTAAGAAAGTGATACTATCCACGATGAGATTTAGATCATACAGACCATATGTGTACTTATTGCCTTATCTAAAATCTTAAATTAGTAAATAATTTTGTGAACACTCGTTATATTCTGTTGAATATTGCCATCCCATTTGTAGTTAAAATGGCTCAAGGTTTAATCTCATGTTATAAAATTTTCAAAAAATTTAGGGGGGCATGCCCCCAGAATCCCTAGAAATGGCGATGTGGGAATGGCCTTATCACTCAAAAATTGCTTCCTACGGTAATGTTAACTGTCATTCAACGTCTAGATGACTGGTACTCCTGGTCCTCACATTGGAGTATTTAAATAGGGTATAAATAGATCATAAATACTGCGACTGTATAGTTTCCTTCACATAAGATAGGCCCCAAGTGGCACAGCGGTAAGTCTGAGGACTTACAACACTATAATCCGGGTTTCGATACCTGTGGTGGGCAGAGCACAGATAGCCCATTGTGTAGCTTTGTGCTTAATAACAAACAAACAAACATAAGATAGCCACAATCATGCGGGTCTTGGCAGTTTACTGACGCAGTTAATAATATTGGTGACGTTTCTTCTCTTTGAATTTTTTTTAGCAAGACATTATGATGGTTATGTAAAATATTTTGTAATTAGTTCAAAGAAGCAATACTATTCTTATCGTTCATTGTTTATAAAAGAGCATGTGACACTTGTAGAAACCGGACTGTAGAACAAGGTCGGACTAGCTGAATCTGGTTTTCTTCATCTTGATCCTTCAGTACGGAAGAACTCCTAGAACAACATTTGTAAAGGTCAATAATTTAAGGTATAGTGGCTTGCGGCACAGGGTTGGTTGTTGACCCGCCATCTTTTTATTTTCATCATTTATGGTATGGAATTATACAGTGAATATCATACTTATCATCAGTCCTTCTGTCAAAACCCCTAAAAAGAAGCGCATTGTTGATTTACTAATCAGCTAGTTGTATTCTTACCAGTTAAAAGCGGACACGTATTTGATTTGTACTCGGAATATTCATAAGCTACTTGAGATTTAAAGGTGTAGATTAACATACACCTTTTGGTTGTTTTGTTTTTATAATTAGCTGAAAACCATGTTTAGCCCACGTTGGGAGTTTCTCCACCCTAGAGTTTTAATGGTTGCCAAAAGTATGTTAGTGACAAACCAGAGAAATGGCGTGAAGAGAAACGTGGGCAGTGGGCTATTCTCTCTTTAAATTGTTTCAGATAGCTATATTCTAATTGTTACAAAGAATGCTCTCTTTGAAATATATCAGATAATACTGTTATTCAACTGTTTCAAATAATGCTGCATTTTAACTGTTAGAGGTAACGCTTTTATTCAACTGTTTCACATAACGCTATATTCCAATTGTTACAAAGAATGCTCTCTTTCAAATATTGCCCCCAGTGGCACAGCAATATGTCTGCGGACTTATACTGCTAGAAATGGGGTTTCGATACCCGTGGTGGGCAGAGCACAGATAGCCCCTTGTGTAGCTTTGTGCTTAATAACAAAACAACAAACAACCTTTCAAATCTTTCAGATAATGTTATCTTTCAACTGTTTCATATAATGCTGTCTTTCAACTGTTTCACATAACGCTATATTCCAATTGTTACAAACAATGCTCTTTTTCAAATATTCCTCCCCCCTCCCCCCAGTGGCACAGTGATATGTCTGCGGACTTATACTGCTAGAAATGGGGTTTCGATACCCGTGGTGGGCAAAGCACAGGCAGCCCTTTGTGTAGCTTTGTGCTTAATAACAAAACAACAAACAACCTTGAACATCTAAACAACGAAAACTTTACCGAAAACAATGTCTTCACACCGAAAGCAAAGGAACTTGGACCAAAAAAGTACATAAATCTAGAAAATTACCAAACTTTGCTAAAAACCAGCATTAAATAAATGGGATATACGGAAAATACAACCGAAAACTACACATGATAATCGAAAACTTTATAGAACTTCTGTTGAGGTATTCAAATGCACTGACAAGTGTATCCGCAAAATACATAATCGGAAAATACTGCATAGAATAATTTCGAACTCGATCTGTAAAGAAAAGGAACAAACATAAATGAGAAAATAAACAAAATATTTATTTACAGTAATTGTGTAGGTCTTGATACTTGTTGGCCTGGCTAGCTTACAGTTTTTCTTTAACTCTTACTGGCTGATAGGGTGAGAGGCTTTTCTACACACATTCATATAGGACAAAGACAGAATGAATTATTTTTACATCCACACAGGACAAAGACAGTGGGAATTATGATTCACGCGCGCAATTTAGGTAAAATGTTGAAATGTTGTATACTAGCATTGTCCATTTTATGCTGTCAGGTTATGTATCAGAAAGATGCATAATCTGACAACATAAAATGGACATAGCCCTGAAAAGGAAAGTTGTAATAGAAACAGACATCCAAACCAGCTTACTTCTAAAGCTCCAAGCTAAGAACATCCAACAACAACAGTTCAGGAGGGAGGAAGAGGTCTACTAAGAACCTGACCCTCCCAGGTCTCCAAAACCTAAATCCCAATGATTGATTGATTGATTACCAGAATCCAACGCTGAATACGTCACTGGCGTTTCCGGATAACATTTATAGGGAATTAAAACCCCTAATTCACATCAGTTTGTACACAAATATGTGCCATTACTTTAGATGGGCGGAGAGACACAGGGCCAAATTAATACGAGTTTCTAGTTGTTAGCACACGCAAGCTTCACTTGAGTAAAAGGACTAGTACATGTTTACGATTTTTCAACATTCATTTAACAAGAATGTCATACTACATGCAGAACACCAGCAAAACAATTTTTAAAACTCTACCTTAATATATCTGAATAAAGATGTATGCTAAACTAGTTACGGAAGGGCAAAATTCATGACTATTTCATTAGTCGTTACACAGTACCGCGAAGTTATCCAAGTGAACAATATAAACATAATACAATAAGAACTGTTACTTTTTTAGGATTATGGAATGCAGACAATATACTTTTGTAGTCTATGTTTTTAATGTTTTAATTTTAGACGTTCGTTAGAGATAGTTCTAACATCCTGTGATAAGAGTGTATCTCAATAACAAGAATTTTTTTTGTGGGTATAAGAATGATTTGAATATATAAAATATGACAGCAAGACTAGAGTAGCAGTTAGTTGATGATTGATTATTGAGTCTTTGTTTGTTCAGCCTCATAAATTTTATGTTTCTATGTCAACCAAGTACTAAAGTACCGGAGACACGGAATAAGTTTACAAGCCCGGAAGTTAAGCCTACTAAACTGATTAAACTATTAAGAACTTATTCAACATTCTCATTTTCTAGTACTTAACACTTACCTATGTAGCTAATATTACCCCCTCACCCCCATCCCCACATAAAACTACAAGAAAGTATTTCAAAACATATCCCATAATGCCTCAAATGAACAATACCTTTCTCAACCTTACTAGCGCCCGTGGCTGTAAGTGTAAAGTGGTATTCATGCTCCTTTCACATTCTGCCCCACCCCTCCAATTCTTAAATTGTTGGGTAAAAAAGTACCCCTTATTTATTCAATTTTACGGATTTTTTCTCACTGAAATCTACCATGTATTCTTAATTTTAGGGATTTCTTACGTCCAGTAAAACACTGATTACAGATGTAAATATTCTATCTTTTACATAATTTATTTACATTTACAGTAGATTAACATCAATCTTGACTTACGTTGTATTCGCATGTTAAGGTAACACTGTGAAGAACAGATGGACCCAAAGACCTCTGTTTATCTGTTCATTATATACTGTTGTATACAACGACTCTATTGACCTTGCTTGATTTTCTTGTTGAACCAGATGAGCTTGATTCTGAAAAAAAGAGACTTTATTCACCATCTAAAATACATCCTTTTCTTTTACTTCGAGGATTTTGGTGGAACAAAACCCCTTTTTAAAACTCAAGATTATTGATTATGTTACCAAGAAACCTCCTTTTTCTTACCTTTTTTTCGTAACGCGCAAGCGCACCTCTTTATAGTTAGAATGTCATTGTCAGGTTCAAGTATATAACTAACGTTATTAGTTTGTGAAGTTAGGCCTATTGCTTGACTATCATTGATTACCTTGAACAACGGGAAGTTTGTAGAACTTTCAGTGGAAGAAATAGAATGTTCTCCTTTCATTAACTGGACTGGGCTTGCAACATTAGTGTTTGTAGAGGGGTTATTTTCGTAAAAATAGAATAGAATCAAGACAAAACTTCAACGACACGTGCAGGAATTGATGAAACAGTAGAAACTTGATAAAGAAGAAGAGCCAGAAAATTGAGAGAAGGTTAAGAAAAAAAAGAGAGTTACAATGAAGGTACATAAGATTTACGAAAGAATAAAAATAATCTTCATCATAGACAAAATCGAAGAAACCACAGAAAATATACGAAGCCATAAGTGAAGTAATAAAGGAGAAATATATAAAAAAGACATCAACGAAGTGAAAAAGTCCATAATGATTATAACAACAAAATCGAAGATGTCATATGAAATGTACAGAAAGACATCAACACCAAGATAAAACATCTTGAAACTGAATTAGTAAACGCAAGGACTAAGCCAGCCACAACTGTCTTTGCACCCGCCCAAAAAGTCCAGTTTCAAACACAATTAATTATAAAATATGGAATTTAAGAATCCATCTGTTCTATAAGGCCTGGCATGGCCAGGTGGTAAGGGCGCTTGTCTCGCAATTTGCGGGTCACGGGTTCGAATCCCCGGCACACACAACATGCCCGCCCTTTCAGCCGTGGGGGCGTTATAAAGTGACGGTCAATCTCACTATTCGTTGGTAAACAGAGTAGTCCAAGAGTTGGCGGTGGGTAGTAATGACTAGCTGCCTTCCCTTTAGTCTTTTACTGCTAAATTAGGGATGGCTAGCGCAGATAGCCCTCGTGTAACTTTGCGCGAAATTCAAAACAAACAAATAAACTGTTACTATTACTACTTCTGAACCACCAATGACTGTAGTATCTTTCTGAACTACTCCAGGTATATCACTACTTTAAGTTACAGAATTTAATAGGCGAGTTCAACAGCATTGCCCAATCGAGAAGCCAACAAACTATGACAGAAAGTTACCATGAGATGCATATCAGGCTAATTTCAAAGTAATTTGCAAAGTAGATCGATGGACTAAAGAAGAACAAGGTATTCATTTTACTGCTCATTTAACAGAAAAGCCTTGCAATATGTTTGACACTGGTTCCATAGTCACCATTGTTCAACCTGATCTTGTAATCTTGCCTTTGGAGATGAAGCAAGAAGAGTGATTGGTACAGACAGTGAATGGTGATAAAGTTCTAGGAAGAGGAAATTTGGAAATCACTCTCACAATGAGACACTTTTTTCCTTAACATTATTATATGGATGATTGACATCGAGGAATGGTGCATATTGGGAATAGATTTCATGTGGAAACATAGGTGTGAGGTAAGACTTGCTTCAGAAAGTTTCACAGTCTATGACCAAGAAATTCATGTGCACTAGACGGCAATCACAACACAAAAGGTTAAACTTCCAGTGATGGCAAGGAAGGCAGTTATGAGACTACCATTACTTATTAGAAACAACTTTACATTTAGTGACTGGAGCATGGTAGAACCAAACACTACAGCTTTTCCTGAAGAATAAGGATATCATCAATAGGGCCATGAACAACAAATAATGGAATCTAAGTTAATTCTGGGTGGAACATTACAAGATGTGATTGTGATGCTGTATAAGTAGTTCTTTCACACCAAAGAACATCAGATGGAGTCACCTTATTAAGGCAAGATGAAGGGAGTTTTATGTCAAATCTTCACATAAAGTGGACTTATCACATTTAGTTATTGGAGCTGTGCGATCAGAGCTGTTACAACTGATTAATGATATAGACTACATGACTTTCTCATAGAGTAATACTAAAATACGTTACCTAGTGGACTTCACGACTTATATTTCATAAGATTGATACTGAAGATGCAGCTTCAATGCATTAAGTTAGCCAGACGATTCCTATTTGCGAAACAGGCTATGCTCTTAAAGAAATAGAAGTCATGAAAGAACAGAGAGTGGAGTAATAGAACCGAGCACTTGTTCTTTGGCATCACTTACTGTTCTTTAGAAGATGGATGGATCCACAAAATTCTGTGTGGGCTACCCATAAGGTGAATATCACAAAGAAGAATGCCTACCCACTGCCAAAGATTAACTCTACTTTGGATATGTTATCTGGATTAAAATGTTTCGTAACATTAGATCTGAAGGGTGATTACTGGCGAGTACAAATTGACAAAGGAAGTACAGAAAAAGAAAGCTTTTGCTGCAGGAAATGGGCTATGGCAACTTGCTATGTTACCATTTGGGTTATGCAATGCACATGCTATATTTAAACGACTAATGAAATGTGTTCTCTTGCTGGACTGCCCGAAGACAGTTGGCACCCATTTTCACCATTGTTTCATTCTGAATACACTGTCCAAATCGTCAGTTAAGGAAAATGCTAACTGTGTCAGGCAGTTGACGTCCATTTTCACTTTCGACTCGTCAAATGTTTGTTTATTTTTGGATATTTGCCCTTAACTACTCAAGAACCATCTTCACTAGCCATCTCAAATTTCGAATGTCTAGACCAAAGAGAATGTATTTAGCCAACAGCACCCATTAACAACTCTGGAGTTATTCCCATTTGACTAAATTAGTGGGATTTGACCGTCATAATTATACCCCCCCCCAAGATCGATAATTGTTCCGTCAGGAATACACTTTCTAAACCAGTGGTTCTTAATTTTTTTAAACAGCTCCGCTTCCTCCTTTCTGTGGAAGAACTTAACACCCTCATCCATACACACACGTGTATGTATATATATATATATATATATATCAGTACAAAACTCCATTGTGCCACTATCATTAGATATACAAATTGTAATGCGTTACAGGTTATCAATCATATGTGCACACAAGTAAATAAATATCCAGTAATGTAAATTTTATGTGATATACCATTTAGCTATGTGACGGATTTATTATTATATATTTATTTCAATATCAACGTTTATTTAGATTAAGTTTATATTTAGAAATATGCATAGATTATAGTGTTAGATATGTATTGCACAACTCCCGCCTATTCTTCAAAGTTGTAGAAGATTCTCGAAAGAAGAATTAACAATATATGTATGTACATAAACGCATAAATGTAGCTTTGTATTGTTACGTAATCTGCATTTTCTAGAAAGCCTCCACACGCCTATAAATATAACCAACGCGACGCGCCAAAAAAGAGTATCTATTATTAGTTTGCTATAGTCAGTGTGCTATAAACTTCGGAAGATATAACTGTGATTGTTATAACGCTTATTAACCGGAAAACGTAAGATATTTGAAAGTTCGAACATTGCAAATCATTTAACTTCAGTGGATTCTCATCGGACATTAGTACTTTCACGAAAACATTATATAACTTCATCGTGGAAAACTGGGCGAGTGTGGCTGGTGAATAATGAAGGACAAAAAACAATAATTTGAATGAATATTTTGTGAGAAAAATACCTTAATGCTTGTTTTAAAGGTCAACTTATTGGTTGTATCATAATCAATATTTATAAAGGTGTGTGCACTTTAAGAGCGTTTCTTTTTTCTTTAATGTGGGTTTTTAAACTATACCAATAGAGGCACTTTAATCCATTTTTGAACCCTATAGTCCAGAATCACATACTAATAAATCTTTTCATTACATTGCTTAAATTCTATCTTTATAAATAATGTTGACTCGGTAATTTTTTCTTTATCAGTAGTACTTTATACACTGAGAAGATATACAAGATGATATAGAATTACACCTATGCAGTTGTCATTCATTTAACATTGAGGTCTGATCATATCTGTTTCTCTGCTAAGATGTCCAGATTCCATAAAACTAGCGCTTTTGTCAATTGCTAGAGTGGGGCTAGGATTTTAGAGATCCATTATCGTAATAACGAAAAAAAACTGTCAAATTCAATTCTGCTCATTTTTCAAAAACCACATTGATTTCTGGCTTCGCAGCATTTTCACCTATTATTAAATGTTTAATGTCTAAGCAGGGCGAGATTCTATCTTAAATAAGAAAAAAAGACAGTAATGCATGTATTCTTTCTCATATTAAAAATAACAAACACTTTGACAGAAAAGCACACAGTCCTTAGCAAAAATTAGTTTTTTAATCAAATATTATTATTAAGGTGGATTTTTCATCATGATTTTTGTAGTTTTACCAAATTACAATGCGTTGATTAAAAAGTTGTTTGTTCGATATTTCGTATTTAAATATTTGCGCAATAGATAATTTATTTGAAAAAATAATAACGATAAATAAACATATAAACATGTTATTATATATTATGGCATTTGATGAACAATCATCTCATAATATTTTGTTTTATAACTATATTAGTTCATAATTTCTGAACCATATGAAAGTATAAAATTGAACAATGAAAGTTGAATCTCAACCTTGTCTTGAACGTATAAGTGGTAGTATCGTAAAAATAAATTGAAAATAATATGATAAAAATAAACACTTTATGAAACTACTTTTATAATTGAAAATATTTTTGGAAGCTGATAATTTGTGACTCTCAAAATAACCATGTGCTGTTTTTGATTTCCTTCTCTAAGTAAATATAAATTTCCAGGTCTTCTATAAATTAATCATACAGTACACTCATGAATAAAATCATGCCCAAGTAGATTTATTTTTCAATTACAAATATTTTTGGTATGCTACTCGAAGGCTATTTGCGTTAGCCATCCCTAATTTCGAACTGATAACTACCGAAAAGGCAGCTAATCAAAAGCATACATGCCAACGTTTGGGCTACTCTTTTACAAAAGAATAATAGGATTGACCGTTACATATTAACGCCCCTACGGCTGAAAGAGCAAGTACGTTCGGTGACGGTATTCGAACAAATAACCCGCAAACGGCGATTTGAATGTCCTAACTACGAGGCCATTATAGACCGAGAAATATTGAAGAGTTGTGCAAAGTATTTCCAGTTAAGGTCTAGTAAACTTGCTTAAGTTTTAATGTCATCTATTGTATTCCTGGATTGGCATCCTTGACACTTTTTTTTTATTGAAACAAAACCTGTTTCTTATAAGGTAATGAAATAGTGAAAGAGCATAAAAATAAAATGAAGTAGTGATATTCATAAAAAGAAAATTTGTTTGAAATTATGCCACATGTCAAGAGGGTCTATGAAGAGAGCAAAGAATAAAAGCAGTTTGATCCGTTAACTTAACTGATTCGATATTGGATGATAACTGTTGCAATAAATCTATTTATTAGATCAAACATAAAATTAATTCATCCTTGGTATCTTAATATCGATTTTTTTATATTTCAGATACATCATTATTTCTATAACATAAATAGCTAACAAATATTAATTCCACATACCACTATAAGTAAGAAGCGCAGATCTAATCACCTAATTTTATTTTGATCGCTGAAAAAGTAATTAACATCAAATATAGGTTGCGTTACGTATGACAGTTTCTAATAGTCCAAAACTGAGTTAAATTGTAATTTAGATTTAGTAGTTAAATATTTGCCGACATATCTCCAATTTATGATAATTGCCAATAAAATTCGTGCTCACAGTTTTCTCTTTCAATACAAATATGTTTTAATATACAAAAAACAGTACAAATTACAATAACAGTTATTACAAATAGTTATTACGAAGAATGATTTATATACAACAGTTTCGCAAACTTACAAGCAATATTAAGTTTTCTTTCCAATCTGGAACTTCCTTGATATCTTATAGACGGTTGACGATGAGCAAGTTAATTTTGAGTTTACGTAGGTATAATTCACTTAATAGGGAGCTAGCTAGCCCGAGGTTAATATATTGCTGGCTAACTGTTAAATTACATTTCTGGATACCAAGGTCACTTACTGCATTCTGGCCACTTAGCCTAGTTACATAGAAATATTTCTGGCTATTCAGTTAACTATATTTTTGGAAGTTCAAAGTGTCAACTTCAGATTCGTCTGAGTATTTTTTTTATCTTCTTCTGAGATTTAATGCAAAACCCTTTAGAACGTTACTTTCAATCGCACTATTCGTTGGTAAAGAGAATCCCAAGAGATGGTTGTGGGTGCATGCAACCAATTTCTTTACCTATGGTCGACAACTCAAAATTAGAAACGACGGCTGATAGTCTTAGTAGCTTTACTATCAATAAACTGTGATAAAATATCTTTAAAGATAAATACATTTTGATATCAAAATGAATAATATAGATCATGAACAATGTAAAATATCACATATATTTGTATTGTTTTTGCAGAAGGGATAGAATGTTATAATTGACAATTTTAGGCAACTTTGTTATATGCCCTTATTTCATGTTAAATGCTGTAGCAAATCTACGTAGGCATTTTACTTTTTTCAAATGAAAAACTAAAACTTGAAATTTTTTTCTCTTGCCTTTTATTTCAGAATGAAATACGTTCACAGACAGTTGTCTTACTAGACAGAAATTTCACTGTTAGAGATTGAAATGTTTGTTTCAGCTCTGACATATCAAATATAGATGAACACATTCATCTTGCATGATTGTTACTTATTATAATTGAGATCTCAAACAGCACGTACATAAACTACAAATGATGATAGTTTTTACCCGTAAAGCAATGCCTGATCCTACTTCTCGTTTTATACACAGGTTCAAAGAATGGGTTCCAGTAAAAACTCTCCTGTTAATAGCATATTTAACCAAAACTACGTTGTTCCTTTTACTTTTTTTTGCTTTTTTTAGTTAGTGCATTGACATCGTGCTACCTACTTGGTTACAATAACATATTTGTAATTGTATCATTTATCTCAATTCTTCATTACTAGAAATTATTTATCTCACATGCTAGTTAAATTAATCAAGATATTTTTTACTTGGAATGTATTGATTCCATCCGTCATACTAAAATAGTTCTAATATTATATAAAAAGTTAGTTTCTGCAACGCACATTAATCTTATAAATATGTTTTTATAGTAAATCGTTCTATCTTAAGGTTTAGTATTTCTTTGTAATAGAAAAGGAGTTCAACTCTGATGAAAACTTTGTAAAGTTGTTTATTACTCGTGACTTAAGTTATGCTGCATTGAGCTGTATATAGCGTTTGAAGTGCACGAAAAAGCGCACTTGTGGTTGTATTGATTACCCTAGAGCGTGGGTTAGCGCAGTTTAAAAATAACTTCTAAGAATTTCTCTACAAAAGTATCGTCCTAGACTTACTTCACAATATAGGTCGTCTCATACACCGAACCTCAAAGAAATACAATTAAGTTGCTCAAAAAATCCAGTGTTATTTTATATGTGGGATCGTCTTATACACCAGGAAATATGGTATGTCGATTACCTGTTTCTAGGGATACATAATTATTTAACCAGAATTCACTGCCATCACCGTGTTACTTGGGAAAGACAACATGCTAACTTGCAGTTAGGACACTGGCGACATGTCATCTTTTCAGATGAGTCATGTTTCTGTTTTGTTAAAGTTGATGGTAGGACTCGTGCTCGTCGTTTGCCTGGAGAGCAGATTAGTGAAGACTGTCTTTCCAACAGGGAATACACAAGAGGTGGTGCAGTACATGTTTGGACAGCTATTAACAACAGAAAATTGCTCTTCATATCCTCCAAGGAAACGTCAATGGCGCCTCCTACAGGCATCACATGCAAAAGATATTTCTTCCATATGCTAAGGAAAAGTCTGGCAACAACTTTGTGTTCCAGGATTATAATGCCATTGCCCACAGTGTGTGTATTGTACACAATTATCTCGACTATGATGACGTTACAAGATTGCCATGACCAGAAAAGTCTTAAGATTGTAATCCCATTGAGAACTATTGGGAGGAACTGAGCCGAAAAATTGCTAACTAATACCCTAAACCAGCTACTGTAGTTGAGTTTCAGCCCCGTATAATGACAAGTTGAGATGAAATCACGGTAGATTACATCAATAACATCATCGACAGCATGCGACGTCGTCTTGCTGAATGTTGAATATGAACTCATATAAGGTTACAGACGCTATTTATAATAATTTTATGTTATATTTTGTCATTATATGCAAATTACACATGTAGACGTTTAATATAACACGCATTTCTCAGTTTAACAGCGCTAAGTGTATTTGTATTCCATCTTAATAATAATGATCTTATTTGTTACAAAATATGCAAACATTTTGGCCAAGACTGTACTTTAATGAGTAGAGCCTCGTAAGGATTGAAAAATAGTACTATAATTAACTTCTGAACATGAATGATTCAAATAAGTTATTTGAAACTAAAATGTCGTACAATGAAAACAGCACGAAAACTGTATCAAATCTGTGTTAAGTTAATTATTACAGTACATATTGAAATACTTTTCACTGCTGTTAAATAAATGTGAGGTTTAAACATAATATGAGTGAATAATATGAATAGCTACAGAAGTAGAAACTTATTCATTTTAAATTGTTCCGCATCATCATTTAGGTTATTGTGCTGTTCTCATAATTTTGCCCTAGTCCCAGTAAAATATATTGCGTATGTGTTTGCCAATTTTAGTAAATTTAAATTAGGCCTAAATTTACATACTAAGGCAACAGTGCAGAACAATATTACCTTGGGTGTTAATATTTTTTATAAAAAATATTTACTGTAAGAAAGTAAGAGAAATATTAATTATTTACTCAGAACGTGGATAACCATAGCCAGCAATTATTTTCGATCTCTAGTTATTTCACTTTTTTGAAAAATAATTTCGGATCCTGTTACAATTTATTTTTGATTAGAAATAGTTACAACCATATTAATTGAGCAATTATTTCATATAGGATTATGTAGGCAAATTTATTTTCATTTTGTTAGTTTCAAAACAAGATTTGTGCACTATATTATTTTTAATTTGTTAAGTACTAATCATTTGATTGTACATTGTCTTTTTCATTTGACATTTTGTTCAATGTTTTGCTTTTTATTTCTGTTTCAGATAAGATTTTCTTGTTTATCCTTTATTTTGGTTTAACTATTTATGTGTTTGACTTGAAGCAAGCCGAAAATATTCATATCTATTGCATTTGTTCCAAAAGAGCAATTAATTTGTTTATGTGTTTATATTATACTTTCGGGTCGTATTCAAAATCATATTCAATAAATTCTTTACTATAGTATATGTTGAATAACTTTTCTCCAAGTGCAATAATTCTTATTCCAATCTTCAAAAGTAAAAGTAGAAATATGTAATTTACATTGATGGATCTCGAGCTATCAACATTGTATGTGCTGCTGCCCTTGATTAGAAATTTGCAAAACACGAATCTTATTTGTTTTTTTAAAAAACAGTTTTGGTTTCTTGTGGCTAATGGAACACTAATGGTCAGTTTATCTATATAGGACTGACAAAAAACACTAAGTTGTTGAGAGAGACCTTTGGAAATAAGTTTAGAAAATATTTCAGTGAATGAGATAATGCTAGCTAGAAAATAAAATGATAATAAAGAATGGAAAATAAGTTATAAAATTTTAAACACTTCAGGGAATTATTAAGAGTTATACTTTTAAAAGAATATCTCTGTTTGTTTTTTAAAGTAAAGTAATATTGGTCTGTCTGCTGTTGCAAGTCTGTAAACTTACCGCTATTTCACCGAGAACAGGAAAAAGTAACCAAAGCTTGAAAAATATTAACTAAACAATCAGCAAAGGAAATTAAAATCTAAATAATACGTAAATAATTCCACAAAATTGGTGAGTTCAGTCATTATTGTCAATTCATCAGGATATTTTAAAAACATAATTTGTTCAGTCTCGTAATTAGTGAAGATATCGAAAATAGAAATTGTTTCATTGGAAAAAGGGAAACTAAACCAGCTTTTTAAATACACAAAAATACATCTACATTTTAAATTGTGGTATTAGAAGTTATACTATCCTCCTAAAGAATTTTCAAAACTCTCGTCAACTCAGTCACGGATGTTTTATTGTATAGAGTAGTAAAATCGAATATACTAACAGAACAAGCCATATCATCTTTATTATGTTATTCTAGACATTTTAGAAAAATCAACTCAATCACCGATGTTTTATCGTATAGAGTAGTAAAATCGAATATACTAACAGAACAAGCCATATCATCTTTATTATGTTATTCTAAGCGTTTTAGAAAATAACTATTGTTATAATTACACACACGAAAACATTTTGTGGATACGCTATCGGTGTAAAGTTTAATTTTATTAAAGAGAAAATCAAGAGTTTGCTAAAGTATAGTCACAGATAGCTTTAAAACATTTTTTTCCCTGAATTACTTATAAATTTATATTTAATCAATTGTTTATGTATTTTGGGAATAGCATGCACATAATAATTGGACAGTTTTAAAAAATTATATATAATAGTGTATTTCAGACATTTTATGTATGAATAGAGCATAAATAAAACTTGCCAGAAAAGCAAGCTACACTTGCTGTAAAAAGGTCGATATTAAACCACAAGTTTAATTTCAAATTCAAAGAGAAAAATACCAAAGGATAGCTTATCGTTGTTACCTGTCATAGAAGGACATAGAAAAATGGAAAATAATTACTTTCTTAAATTATTTTTTAACGTGATTGCGTTGACAAATATAACTAAGAACTTTGGATAACTTTGTTCAAAATAACACTTGCTAAATTGCTATTAGTTGTTAGTTGTAGAGCATTAAGATATTAAATATGCTACCTGTTCTAGTTCAGCAATAAGTATGAGAGTTTCGATACCTGTGGTAGATAGAACACAGATAGCCTATTGTGTAACTTCAAATTGTGCTTAACAACAAATACATAATATGCTACCTATATTATTGAATTATTCTACGGCGTATTCATCTTTGAAAGACTACTACAATCTCAAACAGAAGTAAAACAAAACCCTTATTAAACGACAATTTAAAGGGCCTGATATGGTTTCGTGCTTAGGTCGCTCCACTCACAAGCTACAAATCGTGTGATCAAAACTCGGTTCCGAACGTGATCGCCCGTTAGCTGTTGGGAAAATATTTTTGAGACTTACCGCTGAATCACTGGAAGGCTATTTTACAATATACCTGAAAAAGTATTTTTAAGTAAAATTTCATAACTGTAATAAAATATGCTATAAACTATTAAGATTTCTAAATATTCGGAATCTTCGTGGCGAATTTATTGGAAGATCAAAAGTTTAATAAAATCAAGCCCAAAATTTGTTTACTCTTACACTGTAAGCATTCCATAGAAATATATATACATAAAATTCATCCTTTTCTTTAGAACATTTATGAACACTAGCTCAATGTAAAGACTTTCAACTTTTAAACTTATTTTCAAACTATTCGCTGAAGTCATCCATCAATATCCTCACGAAGCCAACGCCAAAAGTTCAACTCACCAGGAACGGAAGGTTGTTCAACTGCCTGTAAATTTGAGAATTTACTTCTTGTTCAGTTTTTCTTTAGTGCGTCAGCTGCCCAAGAGCCAATCACTTTTCAGAAATTTGTGAATTCAAGCATTATTTCGCGAAAGTTTTGAAGGAATATATATATCTCAAACATCCATGTATTTTGTAATTACAGATTTCCTTCAAATTATATTCGATGATAACTTAATTTATCTTTATTTTTACTTCATCATATTTCAATTTAATGTTATTCTTAATGTTATATGTCGAAGTTTATAAATGTGTTTTATAAATAGTTACTTGATTTTCTTTTACACATAAGAAGTTCGTTTATCGTTCCGGAATTTTAAGCAAAATATTCATATATAACTTTATAACGTAAAACATTATTCACACACACAGTGTCATGTACACACCAGACAAATCTGTAATTTCTCCTGAACACACGCCGCAACCAGGTGAGAGCGTTCATGTGCATCAATAAAAGAGCAACTGTAAAAGAAAAGGCAAGAAACGTATTAATGTGTACGAGTCATTTCACAGCTCACAAGTTCTAGCAAGTAAATCAGAGTACCACGTACGAGTGGATTAAGTTTACATCACTTTGTGTTCTATTTATGGAAACTCTACAATAAAGAGAGTTCTTTGAAATAAGTCAGATATAATTCAACATACTTTACTGAGAATGAAATCTTAGTTTCACACTAGAATTTTGAAGGATATATTATTTTGTTAGTTTCTCAATTAAGAAAATACATTAATATTAAACATTTATCTGATATTACTGTTAAAACACTTGTATAATTTTGTTAATAGTTATATTACGAATTAAATTATGTGCATATTTATTTATTTTTTACCAGAAGAATCTGTTTATTTTCAAAATATAATTACCTTTGTGGGTTTCTTTTATCTATGTTGTGATATAGCAAATTCTGTTTTTCTGTGGTTATGGATGTGTTTAGCGTTCATTTATTATTTCCTTCTGTCGTTAGTTTATCTATGAATTTTTCGTTGAATTAAGACGCTAATCATTTGTATTTTAGTAAATATGTATGTACGATTAAACTGACACTAGCTTCCAAAATGGTGACGTACGGATACTATTAATGTAGCAAACGATTATGTAAATTTATGATCACACGAGGTGCACTCTCGTAACATACTCAGTGAATAAATACCATGCCAAAAGCTTTACTAAGAGAGGGAGTCACGAGATAGCTAATGTACGATACAGTTAGTGAATTATTTATTGCTGTTTATCACTCGATATTGTTATTATTGTTGTAAGGTATTTTTGTGTTACTGTATTTTGTTTGGAATTAGGTTTTTTTTCTGGTTTATTTTCCTGATTCCATTATTTGAAATAATATTGATATTTATAATATATTATTCATTAACATTAGTGTCAAGTCCTGACCAGTAAGTACTAATGTATAACTATAAACAGTTGGGGAACCTTTCTGCTTAAAAAGTACTCATTCTTGAAGATAATAAGTTATAAAAACTAAACTAACACATTTTCAATTTCTGCGTCAAAAGGACTTATAAATACATTTATTCACCGACATTCAGCATACTTCATAATGATTTGAATATTCAACCACAATATCCATATGGAGTCACAAATATTTCTCTCTCAATGCCGTTCATTAATTTTCGTCCTTAAAAACATGGATACAATGCAAACGATGTTGACATTAAAAGTATTATGAGTGTTCAGCAATTATGCCCAAAGTATTTAATTTTATACATTTATTTTCTCTTTACTCGATGTTTTATCTCACAATTACACAAAAACTCAAAAACAAAAACAGTAATACTAATTGCAGCCAAAACTTTTATGGATAGCTAATGGAAAAAAAACAGAAGATTTCCGTTTGATCAGCACCTATGAATGCATATAATAGTCTGGAAGACTTAGGAAGCATATTTTGTAAGCATGGATTAAGTGAACACTACGCCAGGAGTCCAACCAATGTTCACTTCTCGCCCCCCAGTGGCACAGCCATGT
This sequence comes from Limulus polyphemus, assembly GCF_000517525.1. Taxonomy (NCBI): domain Eukaryota; kingdom Metazoa; phylum Arthropoda; class Merostomata; order Xiphosura; family Limulidae; genus Limulus; species Limulus polyphemus. Next base: position 314,399 of record NW_013666044.1, read on the forward strand.
GTCTTCTGACTTACAATGCTAGAAACCGGGTTTAGACACCCGTGTGGGTAGAGCACAGATAGCCCATTGTGTATCTTTTTGCTTAATTACAAACAAACAATGAACAGAGAAAACTTAAATATATCTTATAAATATATAAGTAGTGACTATGGTTATGCATTATTTGTGGGATATTTTTTTGGGCCTGAAAAATACTTATTCTTCATATTGTTTGTTTGTTGCTAACCACAAAGCTACAAATTAGGCTATTTGTATTATGTTCACCACAGGTCGAAGCATGGTTTTTAGCGTGATAAGCATTATTTTTAGAATTAAACACTGGATGGAAACAGAACATGATACGCGTGTTTTTTTAAAGAAAAATATATCTTCAAACAACAGATACGAGATAAATATTTTGTTATAGAGGTAGAATTTTATTAACAGAAACCATAACTTCAATATGATCCTTAGAGATCATCTGCTAGTTTTGCTAGTATACTTCATGTTTATAACACGAACATAAACTTCTGTGACTCAGGAAATTGCATTATTTTCGTGGATCCTGAAAAGTGGGAGAAATGAAGTGAATCACCTGAAAGGTCCTGTGCGTCACATTAATTATAAATGAAAATATTCAATAATCGAAAGTACTAGTATAAAGTCAAATCCCTTACCCATGGCTCAGTGTGTGAGTAAATGTTTGACTTATCGAGCCATCAACTAAAAAATAAAAATAACTATGAAATACTAGAAAAAGCATGAATTATAAACTCACACAATGGTATTCAGTTAGAAATCAACCATATCAAACAATCAAAATACTGAATGATTTATAAAATATTTAATACAAAGCATGACTCGGAGCATTGGGAAACGTATAATATACACAGTGTGGTCACAAGTAAATAGACACCACCTTTTCAGAAAAAATGAAAATTTTCAATCAT
>NW_013666044.1:316216-320335 GCF_000517525.1 Limulus polyphemus
CAAAGTACAATTTAACTACTAAATTTAAATTATAAGTTAATTCAATTTCAGACCATTAAAAATTCTAATACGTAACACCTATTACTGAGAAGGCTGTGTCCGTTTATTGGAGAAGAACAATAAGATTTGCTTTACGTTATAAACGCAGGTAAAGATGTGTGCTGTAAATTTTTCTTGTACTTCTTTCCCAAGACATATTCTTCGTTCTTTAATTTGAGAATTAATTTAAGTTATCAATTACAAATTAACTGCTGTTTAAATAAAGTCATCAGAATAATCGCATAAAGCTGCAATTCGGGTCACGTATAACAAATTGAAGCCATAAAGTAAGTGATCTTCGTATACTCGATGATTTCTGTAAAACAATAGAAAAGTGTATGAGGCGCCCTATTGACACTTTGAGCAGGAGACGAGTTTTGTAGAGGAAACAATTTTTCTACTGTCTAAATTCATTTAATAGTTTAATAAATCAAACTTGCTGTGAATTTTTTTATCTTATTTTATTGTTGAGACATTGTATTAGAATGACAAAAACTTTTTACATGTGTGCTTTATATGTAATTCTAAACATACATTATCAGAAGGATTGAGGTTAAGGCGCCTACAACAATTTATTCCCATTTTTTTATATGTCCCTCGGTAGGTCAGTTGTAAGTATACGAACTTACAATGCAAAAATCCGAGGTTTAATTCCTTGTAGTGGACAGAGAGCAGATAGCCCATTGTGTAGTTTTGCTCTAAGAAAACGGCCCTTTATGTATTTTGAAATTTATAGCAGAATACACCTGAAAATGTCAAGGTGATTTCTATTGGAATAAACCACGATTTTGTTATTTCAGAAATTCTAAACTGATGAATTTTAAATCCACCAGTTTAGTATTTTTAAGCACACATGCGTATACATAAAGTAAATGGCTAAAATAGTCACTGAAACGAAACAATAGTGGTGGTTAAGCACAAAGCAAGACAGACAGTAAGCTATCTTTTAGCCTACAGATTTACCACTGAGGAGGGGAGGGAGTCAAAAGCAACATTGAATACAATTTTCAAGATTAATTTTTAACTTGCAGTATATTAATGTTTTATGTTCTATTTCATAAATAATGATGTTAATGTCGTCCAGAAAATTCAAAATTTAAAAAAGTTTAAGACACATATTACGACAATATGTTGGCGGTTAATAGCTATGCACATCGTTGTCGGTGTCTAAATCTCATTTTGTGTGTTTTAGACGTAGCGTTCAGATTTAGCATGTTGATAACTGTCTTTGGAAGCCTATATACGAAAATAAGTATGAATCATTAAAATAAATTTTAAGGCTTGTTATGAGAGACATCTTAGAAATTATATTGTTGAATATCAGTAGAATGTTGTTTAAGGTGTTTCTATGCTTACCGGACCGAGCTCAGTCTAGTGATTAGCGTGCTGGACTATGAGTGTGAGGCTGTAGGTGCATTGTAAGAGTGATAGTCAAATCTAACTGTTCTGTTTTAAAAGAGTTGGAGGATGGCACTATTGAATACCTACCTTTCTTCTTGTCCAACACTTTTCAAAAATTATAGGAACGAATAACGAAGGTGGTCCTCGTGCAGCATTGTGCGAGATTCAACAAACAAACATTCTATGATTACTATCAGATAATTTATTAAATATAGAAAGTTTGTTTGAAGTGAAACACAAAGCTGCACAATGGGCTATCTTTGCTGTGCCCATCTGGTTTTTAACGTAATAAGCCTCCATACTTACCGCTGAGCTACTGGTAGATATATCATGAGAGAGAAAATAGTTCACCAAATACTAATTACAGAAATACACATGACAAAAGTATTGTATTAAGGCAGAATGCTAATTGAACATTTATCATCGACAAACATTCATACTTAGCCAATAACTCTATACAGATCGTTTTATTATTATCAGATTATCCAATAAACGATATCATGAGATAACGTCGCATTATGTAATGTATATAGTATTAATAATGAAAATTAAATAGTGAAATTAAGCTTTTAAAACAAGTTTGTTTAATATCGCGCAAAGCTGAGTACTATCTGCGTTAGCCGTCCCTATGTTCGAAGTGATAGACTGGATGGCAGACAGTCCAGTAAACATTACACACTCGGCTCGTGGGGTATTTTAGTCGAATAGTGGGATTTGACCATTTGAGGCTCAAATCTACAGTTCAACACACTAACCACCAATAAAACATGAAAGAAAACATAAAGGGTTGAATATTCAGTGAATTATTTGTAATACCTTATCTTGTTTAGTAGTACAATTAACCAATAATTTGATTGGTCAGATGCATATGAGAGGATATGTATAAGGACTGATTTGCATATCTGGGGGCTTTGGGTTGACAGAAATTTTTCAGAAAATTTCATGCTACATTGTTGAATCATAACTTCAACCATTCAGTCATAAAATCCTAAGTAATACTTGAGAGCTCATAACGCTAAACTTTGGGGCTCAATTCCTGCGGGAGGCACAGCATAGATAGTCCATTTTGTAGCTTTGTGCTTAACATCACACATTGTTCATGCTGGAGGAACAGCCTAGAGATCACATATATAAGAAGCTGGAAACCCTGCATAATAATGATAATAGAATTCCAGGAGACTCTGGATCAAGTTCGGTGATTTGAAAAGGATTCAACAAAAAGAAAGAAAACCGAAAGATGGATTCTCAGGAATAAAACATAAAATTATAGAGACTCGTGAGAAAACGTTATGTTTGTTTAGTATATTGCTGTCAGTAACCTACGTCAACCGTGTTTATGCAGCAGAAATGACTATTCTCTGTTCACCTCCTTGTCTATTTGTATGTTGCTTTAGGTTATTGTGCTTATTTGATCAATTTGTATCGTAGGGGAAAAAAAAAGAAGTAGGTCACGAGACGTTAAGGGGATATTAAAGAGTTTGATTATGCATTTTATTCTAAAGTTATTTGAAATATCTCTGTAATTTCTGTACGCTTTCTTTTGCGTGTGGGAAGAATATTAAAGAGTTTAATCGACGCATGTTAATGTATCGGTTACTTAAAATATTTCTTTAACCTTGCTTTGTGCGCAACCGAAAGGTGACTTTCCTTTAGTATATCATGATAATCTAGGAATATATATATATATATTGTTACGTCTCCATTCGTTAGTTAATTTTCCGTAAATTCGTTCCGACGAAACTTTAGCGACACAAGTCCTTTTTTAAATAAAACTGGTTTATTCTTCCTGAATATAACTTTGCGATGCACTTAATTTCGACAGTCGCGCTATAACAAACGCTATAATTCTCAACGAACGTCTCACGTGCTCGACTCAACAATACTCAGTTCAATTACACATATTGTTCCGTCACGTTGTGACCGTCTTATATATATACAAGACTACACTATATCTAGTAAACGCTAGAGCATTCATGAAGGAACAGGATATTTCTAGAAGTCAATGACGTGTTACTAGCGTCACGTGACCCCGATGTCGTAACAATATGTATATAAAGCCTTACGCCTAGTACTATCGATGTAGGTCCATGTTTACTCTATCAGCTTGTTAATCACATTTTTCTGAACTATTTATGCTTCAAATTGCTTCTGAATTCATGACTTTGTTGGTTACAATGTTCCTTGTAAGTTGTAACATATAAGTCGTACAAAAACAATTTTGTGTAGAAAACAAATTCCCCAGTGGCTCAACGGCAAGTATGAAGGTTTATAAATAGTTAAAAATCAAATTTTAATACCTACGCTAGCCATAGCACAGATAACCAATTGTATAGCTTTGTGCTTAACAACAAACAAAGAAATACATAGAAAATGAGTGATTTCATTCAGATTTTTTATCATTCCTTTACATTGAGGTTTGTAACAGGCAAGAACGTAAAATTATTTATTAAAGAGGCCAACATTCTCGGGAGAATGCAACAATCCTAACATGGCCAATTTTGACACCAGAAAAATAGAAAACTGTTTACATCACTGCTTTGGACCTGCAAGAATGTATCTTTGTACCAAATCCCATGTACGTTGGTTGACATACACATGAATAGCTGAAGAAAATCCCAAATTGTACTGTTACGTCTCCGTTTGTTAATTAACTTTCCGTAACTTCGTTCCGACGAAACT
>NW_013666044.1:320709-373137 GCF_000517525.1 Limulus polyphemus
AGTAAATATTAGAGCATTCGCCAAGGTACAGGATAGTTCTAGCAAATAGGTGGCGCCACACCAGTCACGTGACCTCGATGACGCAACAGTACTTTACTTACTTAAAATTTGAACAAAAGACAAAAATCCAAAATTCTCTATATCTTTGTTTGGGACCTGCAAAGAAGAGTATCTTTGTACCAAATTCCGTGTAACTTGGTTGAAGCAAAGCTAAGTAATTGACGAAAACCCCTAAAATTATGGGCTTATTTAATCTTTTGACCATCATCCTAAAATGACTAAATATGGGCATATCCCCCATTTTTGTATGTATGTTATGAGGCCTGTAAAAAAAGTATCTTTGTAATAAATCCCATGTAAATTGGCCGAAATATGGCGGAGTAATTGTCAAAAAACTTAAAATTATTCTTTTTGTAGTAATTTCACCCACACCTCCGAAATAATTACTAAAAATGGGCAAGTCCACTGTTTTTGTTTTTCAATGCGTGGGAGCTGTAGAAACGTATCTTTGTAAATTGGTCAAAATATGGCCGTGTAATTGACCCAAATCCCCAAAATTATGTGTGTGTTTTTGTCAATGTGTTGGGCGCATGAGAATTTATATTTGTGCCAATTTTCATATTGACTGCTATAAATATGACAGCACAGGAGCCCAAAATATACATTTTTGAGTTTTGTCCTTTGACCCCATAAATTTTTTTAAAAAAGGTCTAACTCATAAAGAAGAAGAAAAAGTTGTCTGGGCGTGTTGGACAAAAGTATAATCCTACCAAAGTTTATGTAAATTCGCCGAGAAATGAAGTGTTTGGGAGAAGAAAGAAAGAAGAAAAAAAAACAGTAAGTCTCACTGCGGAGACATAAATATGATACAATATATGTATCCTACCGCTGACTCGACCGGGGGGGGGGTTGTTTCTTGTTATTGGGAAAATTTGGTGTTAAAGTTCTTTTAACGCACACTTTTGTCAGGGTTATTTAACTAGACTTGGAAAACTTCATTAACAAGTCGATAATTTGAAAGGTAAAGTGTGTACTTACGTAGATAATCCTGGTATCAATGTTTTTTGTTGTTGTAGTTGTAGCATGGAAGCAACAGTCAAGATTTTCTTCACCGTAAAATTTACATATTATATACACACTTGACTAAATTAATGACACAGAACATTTTAAATTCTCGTAGCATACTATTTTCATCTCTCACGGTAAAATGTATACGCGTTCTGGTAAAGCTTAGACGGAAGTTTGGCGAAACAGGAATACTTCCGGGGTTATTTACCCATTTAAAGCCATGTTGAAGGAACTGAAGCAGGTTCTGGTTCATCATCAGAAAATATTCAGTTATAGAATCATGTCGTTTTTCAAAATAAGAAAGGTCGTGAAACCTTGCTTTAGAGGCTAGCAGAATCGTTAACCATCGTATAGCTCGGTGAGGCATGCAGTACGGAAGAGGTAGGTACCTAAAATACATGGTGTTACCAAGTCTTATGTGTATAAAAATGTTGAAGATACACTGTCTTAAACTCGACATGTAAGTTTGTTTGTAAAAACCAGAATGTAGTGTAAATTTAGTTTGTAGACTGATATCTGCATTTGTGCGGCATTTTCATTGTGGTAAACGAAATAATAATTTGATCTAAGTAAGAGTTGTTTTCTTCTTCCTGATTTGTAAAAAATCCTTACGTGATAGAAAAACGAATATTATTGTGAATCCGTTATTAAAACCAAAACAACTTTTATGAAATTTATATTCGCAGGCCTGTGTAATTAAAGTAGTCACATGTACTGGTACTGATGTGTTATCATATCTAGAATGTGATAATAACTCAAAGCAATACAACCAAGATCAAGAAGAATTATACAAGTTTATATAATGTTTAAAATCCTATGAAACCGAAAGTTGTGAAAATCTGTTATGTAGGCAAATCATTTACATACAATCAAGATCTCATGCTTATAAGTTGTGTTCTTTATGAGTATATGAACATTTTCATAATATTGTGAAACGGAATGTAAAACTATTTAAAAACGCACAGTGAAACTGTTATTGTTCCTGTAAATCGCCTGTTTAATAAGTTTTTATTGAGAATACTTGTATTCACGAAATACAGAATTATTTCTCGCTGGGCAGTATATAGCTGATAAAGTAAGATCGTCTGTTATTTTGTGAATCGTTTATTTGTTAAGCACAAAGCTACACAATGGGCTATATGTGCTGTGCCCACTACAAGTATCGAAACCGAATTATTAGTGTTCTAAACTTTCAGGTTTCCGCTGAGCCACGAGAAGGGAGGGGGCTTTGGGATAGGGTGGCGTGTTTCTTACAAACGTTCCGTGTCTCGTGTCTAGCTTTTTAACTTGAGAATCATGAATAAACCTTGGCGTAACTTTAATTTATTAAAACAGGATATTCCCCAACTTAATTGTGATTGATTCGATTTTCGACAAGCGGTGAAGTCACTGCAAGATATATCAACTTTATTGTTGAAGTTCTTAGAATTGTTTGAAATCAAACTTTATTCGTACAGACTAGTTTCAAAAGAAATATTGATAGTGAAAACCATGTTGGATTTCGACGAGGCAAAACATATCTTTAGGAACTGTTGTTGTTGTTTGTTATTAAGCACAAAGCCACACAAAGGGCTATCTGTGCTCTGCCCACCACGGGTATCGAAACCCAGTTTCTAACGGTATAAGTCCGCAGACATACCGCCGTGACACTGGGGGGAGGGGGGCTTTTAGGATCTAGTTTCATTATTTAAAAAATGTGCTACATTCGGTGGTTCGTTCCTTACCCACTTATTTGTGTGTTTTCCTCCCTTTTTTCATAATTTACATACAATAAGTATCTTGCGCCTATATATTGTGTTGTTTTTAAGCATGTGAAAATATTCATAATCTCTCGAAACTTAATGTAAAACTATTTTGGTGTTTCACAGCAGGCCTTTCTTCATATAAATTTTGTCTGACAAGAATGAAAACGTTTATAAACAAACAAATTTCATAAGTGAGGATATGCAAAAAGGCATTTTGGACAAATGTGCAACCAAATAGCCATTAATACAACATGTCATTGTGTTTAATTCCAAAAGATTAAGCCTTCTGAATGCCCTTATTGTTTCAGTGTAACTTTTAGTTGCAATTTTTATACTCTGTTTTGAAAAATAACAAACACCTCGTTACTTTGCCACTACCAAACTCTAGACTGAAAATTCTGTCTTAATTTGTCCTTGGGCGTGGAATGTTTGGCATTTTACCAGCAGGTGAAATTGGTGGCTGAAAGTTATGGCTACTTTTAGATAAGGATACACAACGTATACTGGGCGTGGAAGTTTTCTCCTCCCTGAGACCCTCCTCAAAGTTAACTTAGGCCCAAGGTGGGATCTAGGTTAATAGAATGCGGTTTGCAGGGGCGATATTGTGGAGATGTTATAGGAAACCTACATAAATTTATTAAGTATATGTTTCCACCAATTATTTTATTTTATTTTTTCTATTGAGAAATAACACTGCCGTGCAATCGTATCTAAAACTGTCAGGAAACTAGCCTGATACGTTTTTGTACGTTCAAAAGTAACAATATTATGAAGCCTAACGTTATTTAAGTGTATTTTGCCCCCTTCCCCCATTTCAGCCCCAAACATCTCCCATGTCTTACCATGCGTGTGATAAGTAATTCTGCTATTAGTATTAGAATATAATCATTATCACTCGCTGATTGTTTCTTGTTGTTTTAGCGCAAAGCTACACAATGGACTATATGTACTTTGTCCACCGAAGAGAATCGAACTTCAGGTTTTAGCGTTGTAAGTCCGTAATCTTACCGCTGACCAGCCAAGGGGCAGATGTTTCTTATCATTGGTAAAAGTGACATACACCGTGGTCGTAGTAATTTAAAGAAAGATTTATTAAACTTCATCAGTATTATATTTAGCAGTCATATGTCAGTTTCGGTAATATGTGAGCTTTTATATTGTGTATAAGTATGAAAGTGAATAACTACAATTGAAAAAGAAGTTGTCAATACCTAAACACACATTGAAACTGAACTCGTGGAGAGGTTTTGTTGACTATGGTATTTCATTTCTTTTTCAAAATGTGTGAGTAGTTATTAAACGCCATAATCAACAGATTCTATTCATAAGTTCATGCGCTTTAGTTTAAGTGTGTTTAGACCTCTACTGAGAATTAAAATTTTTTTAAGTTTAAAGATCGAATCAAGTTGTTGATATTTCGACTTCAAATATTTAGGCAAAAGGAAATCCGAGAGTAAAATGTACATTATTTTATTGTTCTTGGGCACCAAATTAACAGGCGTGACCTAGCGGTTAGCATGATGAGCTTTGGATCCGAAGGTCCATGGCTCACGTCCCGTTTTCGCAAAAATCGCTCTACGCATTTTAGGGTCGTCGGTGCGTTATAACACTATTCGATTAGAATAGCCCAAGAGTTAGCGGTTGGTCTGTTGGCAAGCTGACTTACTTCTAATTTATCAATTAAAAATTAGGGACAGCTAGTGCAGATAGCCCTTATGTAGCGGATATCAGAAACAAACAAATAATCAGATACCAAATATGTTTGTAGCAATTGTCTTGAAGATCTATGTTGTCCAATATACAGAAATCGTAAGGCAATGTTTGCTATATATACACAGAAGTATTCTAAAATTATTTCTTGTGCATTTGCTCTGTGATGTTTATGGGAAGAAGTTCCGGCCTTATAGAAAGGCCCCAAGTAGCAGGGTAATCAAACCACATATCATATTGGTAGGTTGAGTACTTGTGAGTTTTTAGGGAAACTTTCTCCCTTCCATAGAATTTCTTTCTTTTTTTTTATATTAAAGGCTCGAATTAAGTGCCTAACCTTTACACTAAGGGATTAAACATCACAAACCATGTTGCACTTTTGCAAAAGATAAAAATGATAAAGACATTTTAATTTTAAATGTTTATTTTGACGTATCACTCTCAGTGTGAGGCCTCTAAAAGCTCCAGGCGTGCTCGCTTGCAGTTAAGACTGGCACTGCTGTGAAGAAATTCGGGCTCACCCAACCATAAATATCTACCATTAAAGACCATAAAAAACCAAAAGTCAGTTAGTGCCATTATGTTGAACAACAAATATTTATTCTGCTGTTCGCATAGTTATTCGAATTCAAAATCTATTCATTTTATAATTTCCAAAATAGCCAGAGTTTACATATGCGGTATTTGTGGAAGAGGGGATAGGAGTGCAACCTCAAATGCCTTCTGTTTTACTAATGCAGACAAAATTTAATTGATCACTTAATGCAAAATATTTCAGTTTGCTTAATATTATACCTCCTTATTACAAAATGTAATTTCTTACTGAATTTAAAATTATCATTTATATCTATTGGTAATGCTTACAGTTTATCTAATTTAATAGTTTATACTTTTTGCTCTCTTGTTTGCCATTTATAGTTAAACTTTAAAGGGTGAAATTACAGTTTAAATTAATCAACAATACATGTATATATATGAAACAAGTGATATTTTCACAGTTTGCTATGCTATAGTCTGAAAAGAAGTACTGCTACCTATGTCCTGTGTGAATAGAAATACTGCTATATGTCTTAACTATCTGTAAGTGTAAGCATCACTGAAAGAAGCAAGTGGACATTGTTGTTTATTTAACTTTCAAGCAAAGCCTCTGGAAGTCTTATTTCTCTCAAATATTTATTTTCAACTTTTACTTGACTGAACAAAAGTTGAAATTTAAACAGCAGTTAATCATGAAATATTTTAAAATTTCTTACTTTTAATTATGTTGCATACCTGAATATATTGGGGTACTTTAGTCTTAGATAATTTAGTCATGTTTCCTTTGAAACTCCCCCCAAAATTAATAATTTGGGGAAATTTTGAATGTTTCTTATTTTCTGGCATAGGTTTTGATATCTATTTTTTGCTATGAAATTTTATTCTTAAGAGAAAATGAAATTGTAAAAATTGTATAATATCTAAAATGTTTGAGACAGTGTGTATGTTTAATATACATAATTTAGACACTTATTGTGGCAAGAATCAATGAATTAGGGAAATCTCCTGTGTAATCATAGCTACATACAGTTTTCACACTTTCTTGTAAAATGTACATATTGAAATTTAGATAATATTGTGTGATTTTGCTAATTTTGTGTAAAAACAAACAAACTTTTCTCATAGTTTCAGCTCCAAATTATAATTTGTGAAATTCTTGACCTGTTCTGCAAGTATTTTATACATGATTTAAATTCTTTTATTCTTTATGTTCCAGTTTTTAGAGATGATTAAGCAATGCCTGGTGTGATTGGTTCACCATACATTCAGAACAGCCAGAATTCACAACAAAGGTAAATATCCAATTGTGGCTACTTTTCTGTTTTTATGCAATAAAATATATTTCGTCCAAGATATCAACTTCTTTCTTTTGACAGAATAAAATACTTGTAACCTCTTCCCAGTTCATGGAAATGAAAACAGTGTTAGGAAACAAAAATAAACCTAATCACTTTTACAGGAACAAAAAACCATGCTGAAAATCCAGTTTGCTTACTCAGAATTTATTTTATACAGAAATATAAGCATTATGAGTGATGATATCACAAACAGCATTGTGTTGTCTAAACTACCCATGATACCCAATAAATAACATACAGCTAAAATACATGTTATATAATATTCACCTAAGATTACTAGTTGATGACACTGATGTGATATTAAAGATTGGTATATGTTATAGAAATCAAGAATATAATATAAAATGTAGATATACTAAGTTTATTGCATTTAGTCCTCACCTACCACTTTCGTGAGACTTTTCTCCTGCCAATGCAAAATTGGAACCAAAGTAGACTTTTTTTAATCTATGGTTTTATCCCCAAATGAACCACATAACAGGAAAAAGCAAAAAAAAAAAAAAAAAAAAAATGCTAAAATTTATTTGGAGGAGGCCCTCAGACACTCTCCTTACCAGAGGCAATATACCTCTTTTCACATCAGTCTTCCTTTATTGAAGGTTCCCTCCTTCACATCCTCTGAGACAGAAATCCACCCTCTCAGTTTTTCTTGAATTTTGGCATCTCTGAAAACATCATTTCCAAGTGTACAAAATTAAGCCTAAGTTTTTTAAATAGCAGGCTACTATAGGATTTTGTTAATACAGGTTATTGGACAATTTTTCTACAGAAACATTGTATTAAAATTTTCATTCGATGAGTTGGAAAACAAACACATGTATTTTACAGTTCTGTTACACATGATAATTATAATGACTTAGAATTTTATGTTGCTAATGAAGCGTATTTATTTGTCACTGTTTCAACATTTGTAAGATATAAATATTGTTAACAAGCTATGTTAGTATTAAAACTTTCAAATTTATACAATATGTAGTTAAATAAAATTTACTGAACAATATGTTCTTCTGTGGGAGTGTTGATTTGGACTAGAAAAAATACTCTGCATATACACAATATTCATGCTGGTTTTATTATTCTCACTAATGAATATTCAGTAGTTAATAGTTATTGTTTCTATACTGGAAAATTGTTTTCAGTGTTATTTAGCTCTCAGTTATAGCTTACTATGCAGTAATGATAAAATATGGAAACGTTGTCTTTTAGGCAAAAAATATGGTTTAGAATACACAGCATATAGTTCATAGTGCAACAGTTATAAATTTACGATGTGTTTCCTATGATATTGTATATATTTAAAATAGATATTTCGTATATGAAACAAACTGATCATGTTTAAGATGTATTGAACATTTTCAGACATTAAGTTAAAAACTGACACCATTGTTCCACCTTATATTTTGCCTGTGTTCATAAAAGATGGTGCACAGTTCTACAAGATGTAATTTAGACACCACTTGTTAATGATATAGTAATATGTAATTTGTAAAGTGTTGTATATTAAATCACTTTAATCTCCTAGGTTTTAAAATTTTTAAGGTTGTTAGTATTCCCACAGAAAAAGATAAGAGTCCATTCATGCTCACGTTTAGCTTGTAAGTAGAGTACTTTTTGTTATGTATATGTTAATTAGCAAAATGACCTTCATGCATTTCTGATGATAATCATTTATGTAAAACTTGACCACATTGTTTTCTTTTCTTGCATTGACTTAACCATTTTTCAGCATTTTCAGATTTTATCACACTTTAACTGCATTTGTTTACAATTTATGTTAATTTAAGTCACTTCATTATTTAGTATCCCAAATTATTAAATTTTTTGGTTATTACTGTAACTATAACTGTTACAGATATAACTTCCTTTAACCATGTTAAAGTTTTGCTTAAGGTATTATGGTGCTTCTGAAACCTCCTCCCATATCCACCCTCAGTGTGTGTCTCAAGCATCAATGGAGCTGAGAAGTTGAGTGTTTGTTAATTATCTATGTCACTGAATTGGTAGTAGAACTGTCAAGTATGTAATTCAAAATGTAATCCTGCTTCTTTATCCATGGGTTGCAAGAGTTGATTGAAGGAATATATTGCAAAGAGTAGTCATTGCATAGTTAAGTTAGATGTTTTGCTACATTTTGAGATAAAAATTAAATAAAATCTTAATTCCTAATTTTTTAGAAAGCCAGTTTTGAAGCTCTGATACAAGATTTATAATTATTGAATTAAGAAATGAGTTAAAAGATGATGGACAACAGATTCAAGAAAGTTTTAAAAATACATTCAAGATAGGCTTGTTCCTAAAAAGAAGAAACAGATAACAATGAAGTTCAAACCTGACTAGTTTACTAAAGACATAAAGGAGAAAATCAGGGAGGGATAAATGCCGTAAGTTTAATAAATATAAACTATTAATAAGATCTGCAGAATTGTAGGAAAATTAGAGATTTGATTGGCAGTGAAACTGGTAATGCATCAAGAGTAGATATAGTTTTTTCCCAGGGTTTTTAAGATGGACAAATATCAGATACACAGTTTCTCTCTTTCATTTTTCTAGGTCAACATGTACTGGGCAAGTGCCTCAGGATTGGAGAGATGCTAAATAGTATTCAATTCCATTTTTAAAGGGATGATAAGAATTACTTTGGAAATTATAGACCACTTAGTCTTACTATTTTAGTGGTAAAAATCCTAGAGAGTCAGGTAAAAGACAGTTTGCAAAATTATTTAGTGAAATATGATCTCATAGAAGAAAGCTAATATGGATTTACCAAAGGGAAATCATACATTACTAGTCTGTTCTCATTTTTTGAGGATGTTACTTGTTTTCTGGGTTATGTAAATGGTTATGTCTTTTCACAAGGTGCTGTACAGAAGGTTAGCTAAGAAAATCACATTGGTGGGGGTTGGGTAAAGATTATTTAATTGGACTGTAGAGTGAAGAAGGCCTCAGTATAGAAGCCAAAATGTTCGGTATTTCTACATGTATTGAAGATGCTGTGGTACCACAGAATGATTTGGAACAGTTGATGAGTTGGACAAATACAGGGCAAATCACCTTTAATTATATTAAATGCAAGATATTGCATTTGAGACATAAGTTTAATATATTATAGATGGGAACCCAATCAGTAGTGTCAGTGAAGAAAAAGATCTTGGCATAGTAGTGAATAAATTACTCAAGCTAGTAGTAGAGCTAAAAAGAAGTTTAGGGTGTATTTATAGACATACTGATGACAAGTCAAAAGATATAATTATCTCTGTGTAAAATCATTAGATAGGCCTCACTTGGAAAAGAAAAGATATTGTTTCATTGGAAAGGGTTCAAAGGAGGCCTACTTGGTGGTTCCAGGGATAGAAGGTTCTCTTTTAGGGATAGGTTTTAAGATCTTTTAACTTACTTTCTCATGAGAAATGAAGAATACCAGTTGATCTTTTTAAATATCAAAAAATTGTTCAGAGAATAATCTTGTAAACAAAAAAATGCCTCTGATTCCTTTTGCGGTATTCTGTACATAATAGGATGAGAGGATAGAAGTTTAAGATTTGGAAAAGACAGCCTAGGCTTAGTTAAGACAATTTTGTGTTTCTTACATGTGGAATGAGTTGCTTTCAGCATTATTGGAGGCCAGCACTTTACAAAGAGTTTAAGAAAGAGAATCAATTGTTTTATGGAAAACAAAGGGCAGGTTTGAATTTTTTATATTTATATCAAGAGTGGGTGTGAAAGAGCAGTCTTGAAGAACCGTACTGCCTCTTGTAGTTCATTTTGTATCTATTTTTTATTAGCAGTCTCAAATTATTTTTAATTAGCTGGGGATGAATACTTTAGACCAGTGCATCTCAACTGGGTGAATGATTCACCCAGGGGTTAATGAGATCAGAATCAGGGTGAATGAGTATTATGAATTATACAACAAATTCAAGAGCAAAAAGTCATCAGTTATTATTATTATTTATTCTAGTTTGATAAATACATTTATTTTTGTTTATTTTATGTTGTATTCATTCTAGTTGTAGTTTGATGTATATTTAAGTCATAAAAATCACTTTTGCATTTTAATTTAGAACCTTTTTGTCTTTTTTTTCAAACTGTGGTGAGTGAGCTGTTGTGAAAAACATATAGGGGTGAATGATGTTGGAAAAGGTTGAAAAGCACTGCTTCAGACTGCTTCTAATTTTTTGTAAAAGCACCATGATCATATCACTTATACATTAATTGGAAAATGTTTAGTGTATTCAGGGGCAACATTTTAAATAATCTTCAAGTTAACTTACAAATGCTTGAAGGCATCCACATGGGTTGCATCTTTACCATTGAGTGTTCGAAAATTAGAAAAAATTGCTAGAATAAATGTTAATTTTGATTATGATTTATCAGTAAATTAGGAAAATGGGAAGATTACTTTTGGACAAGGGCCCAACAAATACATAATCTAGAGATGGTTAGATATCTGATAGATGTAGGTGAGAACAACCTTTTTTGTTTTTATCTCCAAATATCAAGAAATATGATCCTTATTTACAGAACCTGTTACTCTGTGTGTTTATAACTTTGTTATGTTGCTACCCTATGACCATGATATGCACGCAGTCTCTCTTTAGAGAATAGGAAAAATGTTTGTCTATTAGACCATCAGGATAGATAAATGTAAGAATTGTGATGAAGGAAACAAAGTGAGACTCAGCTCAGACTTGGTGGAAGAGATCACACTTTCTCTTGTTAATTGCCTAACGTTACAAAACACAATATGTATAATGTCCATTATTTTACTTTAAGTCCTGAAATAGCAGTTAATTATTATATGTGAAACCAAAATTAATGTAATTTCACTTTCTTACAGACCTAATTTTATTCTTCTCAAGAACTCTTCTCTCTGAATATTTTGTATATCACTCCATTCATAAAGGTGTTCATTAAATGCTCAAAAAACAACATCTTGCTTAAACAGTTGAAAAACAATATAAAACTTTAAATACCTTATTCACAGAAGGAGATAACACAATATCTTTAAGTTTTATGAACTGATGTAACATTACATTCTTTAGTAATGTCTGTTAAACTAATCAAGATTTAATATTATTTGGTCAGTTTTTCTTTTGTTTGCTGATAGAGTGTTTGTTTATTGTTGCTGGAAATATATTTCTTCAAATGATTTTTTGGATGAATAATATTTCTCTTTTGTTACCTGTCATTTGTGTACAATTCTATAATCTACAGTTTAATGTACAGTTTAAAGCATAAGACTATATTGACAGTTTTTACTGATGAAGAAATAATTTTATGTTTAAAATCTTATTGATGCATTGTATATAGATTTAATAATTATCATTGATGACTCAGTATCTTCAGTCAAAATCTGAGATCCAATTTACAAAATATTTGATCAAATGTTAATGTATTAACAGTTTTTTTTTATATGTGGGATTTTAAGAGATATACTAGAAACACTTTTTTTTTTTTTAGAAACAGAATCTAAGTTTCTCTCTGGTTGTTTTGTAAATCAGATACATAAATTTAGTAATGAAAGATGGTGGTTGTCATATTTCAGGTGAACTATCTCCCATTTTTAAACAACAAAAAAAATTTTACTCATGAGAGTAATAAGTAACTTTTTAAATAGTCATCTTACACTAGGTTCAAACTTGTTTGTCATTGAAAGAATGCCACTTTCTAAAGGAGAAACATCAGTGACCTGCAGTATCTAAATGTACTTTGTTAACTAATATACGAGTTCAGCATTATCTTTAAAGACCAACATTGAATGAAGTCCTGTGGCTAAGACCAGTGAGTTAGTTAGTGGTAGCCAAGTAAGTACAACACTTAAAAAAAAAAGAAATCCAGTGGGGTAGATTGGGTATTTGTAAAATGGTTTGAAACTCAGGTTAGTGTAAGGATACTTTCAGTAAATTCTACTAGGTTCTGCATGATTATTTTAATTTCCTGAAAGTATTTCTATGGTTAAGAATAAATAAATCTAAATCCTAGTATTTGAATGTTTCCTTAGGTGGAGCAAAGTAGTATGGTGATACCATCCTTTTGATTTGTTTCTTTGCTGAATAGTATACTTACCTATTTAGCTGACTGACTGACTCATTAACTACTAGTTTATCATTTCTGCTGTGTGAGAATGAAAATGTGAGTACTTTTTATCTATCTACCAGGGGCATAAAAGTATATGTTTGATATTTTAAAATATCTAGATGTTGTTAGAATAATAATAATTGACTTCAGTCTCTGCTGTGTCAAGTTTAATTGATGATGCTTCATTGTTAATTGTATACCAGAAGAAGTGACCTTATAAGTTGCAAAGTTATATTTTTAGATATTTAGTGTTCATAGGTAACCACTAGTTGCAAGTATCACAATAACTAGAGGTTCTTATAAAATGTTTGCAAGTGTTATTAATCTGAACTTGACCAAGGACTGGATATAGAACATTACACTGTAAAACATCAAAACAAATCAGTGTAACTAGTAACTTAAATGTGGCTCATGATATATATATATATAGGACTGCTTTATATGACTAGGTCTGAGTTTCTTGCCAGCTTCTTCATAAAAGCATATAGAACAAACAACACGTCAACTTCACAGGAATCTCTGATTCTCCTATCTTCCAATGTGCCTGTTAAATCAGGCTGATTGCTAAGAAAACTGAGATAGTCTGACCAGGTGTTTAGATATCAATGGCTGTGATTACCTACATATTGCTGTACTAGACAATACCAAAGACAAGGACTAGTGCATTCAGTGCATTGGACTGTTAAATACAGCTAGCCTGTACAATATCTTAAAATGTTATGAAATATTATGAGTTATGAAAGGGCTACAGCTGTAATATCTACATCATACAACACCATGCTTCCTTCCTTCAGAACCATCCTTGGTCTGTCCCATATTTTAGGATGAAATTAAACTTCACTTTGTAACCAAACATGATAGTGAAGAATCAACTCTTAGGTCCAGTGGTGAAACAAGCAGTTCAGGGGCCTCTTTTTTCAGAAGGTAAGACCAGACCAGGCCCCTAGGTGTTGTGGGCCCTGGGGCATTGCCTAGTCTTTCCTGTGCTAGCTCTGCCTCTGCTTAGGTCATAGACTACAAAAAATGTTCAGAAAGTTATTAAATCAAAAACACTAGAGCTATATTTATTAACACACAAAATGTAAGTAAACCATTTATTACTGTATGCTTATATATATTACAAGAGATAGGATATACATGACAATACCCTATAACAAAGACTTATAAAAACTTTTAAATATACACAGAAAATATCCTTCAGTGAAGTTACATGATACAGAATACTTAAACATAAAAGTTTCACAGTGACTTGCATTAAAAAAAAGTTTTAATTATTTTTCAATTTGTATACGTGAGCATAATTTTAAATGCACAAACACTGTAGTTTTAAGTCTGAATATATTGTATTTTTATATATTTTTTTATTTTTCCATTATGTCTACTTTTTAGTTTATACAAACAATGCACTTTTAACATAAGATAACATAAAATTTAAGGACAACAAGGGATCTGTTGGTCCATTTAGGCTGTCCCATCTATCAAACTAAACTTAAAAAACAACAACGTCAAAGCTAGCTCTTATAATTCAAATATTAATTAAGCCTTCCCTTAAACTCCATTTAATTTACTGAATCCACCACATCTGAAGGCAACCCATTCCAAAGGATAACCACCCTATTATAAAAATAAATCTGCCTTAGCTAATGATAGCTCTTACCCTGCCAAAATTTATACTTGTGTTCCCTAGTCCTATCCTTCTTGCTACTAAATACAAAAAAAGATGGTGCATTAATATTATCAATTCCCTTAACAATCTTAAACACTTCAATCAGATCCCTCGAACTCTTATTTTTTATCAAAGAAAACAATTTCAAAGATCTTAACCTGTCCTTGTATGACAATCTTTTCGTTGCTGGAATCATTTTAGTAACACTCTTCTGAACCCTTTTCAACAATTCTGTGTAAAAAGCCTAATACTGAACATAATACTCCAAAGGTGGTATAACTAGTAATCTATACAATGAAATTATATCTTCATCACAGTTGTATTCAATATTTATGTAAATACAACCTAAGATTCCACTTGCCCTACCACTAGCAACAGAACACTGCTTGAGTGGCTTAATAGATTAATCAACCAGAACATAAGACCCCTTTCTTCCATGACACTGTTAAAGTTATTCTCATCCAAATTATACATATAATTCAAATTATGATAACCCACATGCATTATCTTGCATTTGTTATAATTAAAACCCATTTGCCATTTTGACTGAACTCCTTATATCAACCCTTTGCTTTCTTCCATTCCATCACTTTTCTATCCAGTAAGCCAACTTATCTCCTACCTCTATAGAGATCATTTTTCTAACAAGCTTACTCTCATCTACATCAGCAATAACATCTTCAAAAAATATCAAAATATTAACAAGTCAAGATTTTCCCTTATTGAAACCATGTTGACTATCTAACAAAATTTTAAAATTTGTTAAATTACTTTGCAAAGCATCGTTTATCAGACTTTCAAAATTTTTCTCACCACTGATGTAAATTTGTAAGACCTATAATTATTAGGACAATTTTTTATCTCCTCCCTTGAAAAAAAACATTGGCCAATTTCCAATCCTCTAGCACCTGCCCACTATTCATGGACTCACAAAAAATAGTAGCAAATGGCTCATGTATCCAACCTTTAACCTCATTAAAAACCCTTGGGAAAATATCTGGCCCAGGAGCATTATCATCTGTAAAACTTTCCAATTTTTTCTTAAGAAGCTCAGAAATAATGTGATAATTATTTGTTCGATCTTGTTTCCATCTAATAACTGTTCACATGAGGAATGTTGCTTAAATTTTAACTAATAAAAAAAGAAAAAGTAGATTTTTAATACCCCCAACCATCTCATAATCATTAGATATGAGCCTTTTTTTATCATCCTACAAAGGCCCTGTTCTCATCCTTATGTTTTGCTTACATTTAATGTATTTTAAGAAATCCTTAAGTATAGTTTTATATTTTGAGCCAACCTTTTATCATATACCCTTTTTGATTTCCCAATAACCTGTTTGCCCAATTCTTTTGATCTTCTATAATTTTCTAAGTCTCTCATTATAGTCAATTTAAACTTCAAAAATGTATAATGTTTTTCTTTAACTTTATCACTTATACCTTTTGTAAGCCAACCCTTTTTTTTGTTTAGCTAGCTAATGAGAATCAAAAATGTTCAAATTATTGAAAATACCAAGTTCATTAAGCTTTTAGTAAATCAGAAGATCAACAAGTAACAGGATTGAAAGTGACCTGACTTGCCACTGTGACATCTCTTATACCAATGTCATAAAGTTTGTTTGCGTTATCTAAAAACTCAGTATATGTACATATTTCTGTTTGAAGAAATGTTTTACAAGTACCAATGGATGGACCATTCTAAAAACTCAGTATATGCATATATTTCTGTTTGAAGAAATGTTTTACAAGTACCAATGGATGGACCATTCCAACATGTTTCTTTAGAGACCATTACACAATCTTCCATAGCTAAGCACTATGCTAAGCAATTGTCTTGCAATGTGCAACTATAGGTTAGTATGGTCCCCAACTCATGTACACATGAGTCCTTGTAGTATTGTCTGATTGCCATAGGTCCAATGGCAAAGCAACAGGACAAGCCGCTAGTACAGTTCCTACATGTATTACTGAAACCTGGACAGCAGCTTTACAAACCTTAGCCAGTTCTCTTGACTCTGAGGGAGTTAAAATCTACTAGGCTACATTCTAAGTCTACCTTGCTTATGTTATAGTTTAAATATAACTCAAACAAAGCAAAATAACACTGTGTCTGACTTAATTCTATACTCCAAGTTACATTCATGTATCTAACATAAAATTTGCAACCAAATTACATTGGTACAATAAATATTAAGAAAATATCCAGTGCTATCTAGGGCCACTGACTAATAATTGAAGTTATTTGTGAGTAATCATTTGAGACCCTTTGTATGATCAATGTATTGATAATTTAGAGGGTGTAAAATTCTGTTCAGATATGTGTGTTTTTCATGATAAGCGTGAACAGTAAGAAACTTTTCAAGTACAGGATTATAATAATTAATGATTCATAAATGAAAATCTTCACTAAGAATTTGCTGTTGTGCAGAACCAAATATTTGGCAGCAGTAGCAGAATGTTGCACTTAATTTTGTTGAGCACACCAACCAACTGCTTTCTACTTTTCACAAGTTCTCACTTCTCATAAGTAATCATCTTTACTTAAACCTCTTTCAATATACCTTTTTGTGAGATAGAAAACAAAGCTACTGTCATTTTTTCTTAAACTGTAATCTTATACTTTCTTCCATAAACTCAAACGGTATAGCAGAGACATGAAATACACTATCCTACCAAAAATCATGGGACACACCTCTGATTGCAGGAAAATGGGTATGGACTAGATCCACTGGTTGCAGTGCATGGATTCATGAATGCTGAGTCCTACATTGATGTTCTAAAGAATTCTCTGTGTTGTACATTGTGGCAATTTTGTGGTCCTAGCCCTTACACCTTCCAACATGATAATGCTCCATGTCACAAAGCAAGGATTGTGAATGCGTGGTTTGAAGAGAATAACACTGGAACATTGCAGTGGCCAGCACAGAGCTCCAACCTCAACCCCTTACAACATCTTTGGGATGAAATGGAATGCAGAAATTGGGCAAAGCCAAGACGGCACTCTTCAGTAGTGGAGCTTACTAATGCTTTAAAGGAGGAGTGGAGCACAATACCACCATCTTTCTACTAGAAATTAGTAGACAGTCTTCCATGACAAATTGAAGTAGTCATTAAGGCCAAAGGCGGGCCAACGTGCTATTAATTTCTTGGAATAAAGACATGTTTTATTCATAACTACCCGTGTCCCCTGAACTTTTGGTAGGATAGTGTAGGTCTACATGTGGTGGGTTGTTGTTGAAAATAATGAAAATTTGCCTCAAACTTACTCTGTAACACTGATTCTGCTATTGTAATATTTTGATTAAATGTTGAACATGATGGTGTAGATATTTCTCTGTCCACATATATATCTAATAAACTTGGTATAAAATATTTTTCAAGAGCACCTTTCTCTCACGTGTTTTTCCCTTTTTTCACTTGTTTCTTCTTTCTTATAGCTGGTATGTTACTTGTATTATAGAACCATAGCATTATGTATTAATAAGTAACTAAAGATTAGAACTAAAGGTAATAAACCTACATTTATAAAGATATTCAAAGTAAATAACACAAAACTTTAATGCTTTGCCAGAACGTAGCAAAGAATAAATGCATTCATTGCATGGAAAACATGCCGTCTTTCTAAATGAAACCTCTGAAAAGTCTTAAGTGGTGGAAAAAATTTTACAACAAAACTATGACAGTTTCTAATTAATGAGCATCTTCTTTTTATTTTTTTTCTAACTCTTTGAAAATGAAAAAAAAACAGTCAAAACAGGAACTTGTTTTTCTCCCTCTTTATTACTTTATATCTAGCATTTTTTCCTCTTTTGCTTTATCAATTCTGAAGTCCACTTAAAGTCTGTGGCACTCTGCAGCTGGTGGTTTGAAGTATAGGTCATATCAGCTCTTGTAATCTTAAACCATTGTTTAGAAATGTCTGTATATGTGTGTGTCCACTTATAACTGGTGAACTACTGGACTGATTCTTACTAAACCTGTCATGTACCCTTAGTGCCTGCAGGAAAGTGACAAAGTAGATTTGATATCTATATTTCACCCCATGGGGATCATTGTGTGTAACTCATTCAGTTCCATAAATAAAACTTACTAAAATTAGAATTAATAGGAAACTACACTACATATGCTATGTTTCCTTTCATTCTTAAACAAGTTGTTAACCACAAGTTCACTTTTCTCAGACAGATTCACAAGATCTACAAATATTTAATTTTTCCACAACTGATAATAATTCCCTACCACCAATAAAAACAAGTAGTCAAACCAAAATTTGTTCACTTGGTGTGTCATAGATAAAAAAAAGCAACCTTTATCCCCTTCAGTGAAGCATCAAACATATATAATAAATGACATATATTTTAATATCATTAAGTAAATGCAAAACCTGCCATATTTAATTTCCCTTCCAGTATAATCTAGCTAATAACTGCAGTAATTACTGAACATAAGTATTTCAATAAATTAGACAAATTCTTCATTGACTTGAAAATTGTACCATCTGTATATTCATATTCTTGTTTGTAATACAACATGCATCAACACATTCATATGTGATGTATAGTATAATTGTACTTAGATACACTAGTATATGAAAGGTTAGTCTATTGTATACAGCTTCAGCTTGTTGACAAGTTTAAAATTCCTGTTTTTTGTATTGAGATTTGTAATTTGATAGGTTGAAGTGTTTAAGAACAAGATAAGGACCAGTCAAGCCAGAATCAAGTTTCCTCTAAGTTGTCAACATGTACCGAGACTAGATCCAGTCCCCAATCTTCAACTTTCATTCCATTATTGTCATGTCACTTCTCTGTTGATTATTTTACCTATCATGTTGCAAATCCATATACATCAACTAATACAAATCTTATTCATTCCACATATTGCTGTGGGCAATGATATTGAATATGCATATCAGCAATTCACATGGCAACCACAACCAATATAAATTACATTTCATATCACACTATCTAATTTTTAGCTAACTTATTAGTGATGAACCATGCTGGAGTGTCAGCCAATAGATAGACTTCATTCCACTTTAATTGATCGCAACCAGCACACTTTGATTACTGTTTTCAGTGTTTGCTAAGAGATTAACTACATCCAGGGCTATTTTCTGTAATTTAAGAACCAACAGCTATCTGGCCAGCTTTTCCTCTTGACAGCACACACAGTACAGTATTTTTACCACCTTTAAAAATCTTGATATGAATGTAGCCAAGAAAACCAGTTTTATACATTGGCAGTAGTGCATAAAATTCATTGGAGTCCTCATTCAAAGTTTGAAGTATCTTTTAAGTAGAACCCTTGAGACCAATAGCTGCATCACAGAATATACACCACCCTATATGAATCGTAGTATCAACATAGTGCACCACCTTGCACTTGTAATCACTCACTTTGTTGTATGGCAAGTAGCATTAAGTGTAGATCTGTTTTCTTCAGTTGTACTTCTTGGAGTCATAATGAATCAGTAAAGTTGTGACTCATGTACATTTTGTTGTCATTGCTGTTATGATGACTTACAACTGTTCAGTGTCCAGGTTCTTGACATTCAGAAGAGAGATAATCCATCTGTACTACTCTACTCTTGCAACATTGTAAACCAGTGAACAGTCATACTATTATATTTTTGAAGTTCATGATCAAATACAGTGATGTTTGATCCACACAAATAATCGAATTCCTAACATATGGTAGCATATGGCAAATAATACAACTGTAAAAAATTTCTTCATTATACAGTACTTGTGTTCAGGAACCATCTATAAATTTACAACAATCATCAACACTACAACATTCTTCATATTATTTTTTCTCAACCACATTGCAGTGATTCAGTTTTCACTGTTATCAGTATTAAGGATGAATGGACAGTTTAACTGAGAGCAAGTTAACACCAGAGCCTCAGCTACAGCACACTTGAAAAATAAAATGCTTGGTCATTTTCTCCAGTCTACATGATGGCTATGACTTTTTGTTTGGTTGGATACAGTTCATAACTCTTGTGATCTTTGCAGGTGTGGTGGACACTGTTCGTTGCTACATTTTCACTAGTGTATGCATAAGTACATACTTTACTTGCTCCAGTTTCAAGTGTGCCTTTTGCATTTACTGAAATATCAGTCTGAAAAGGTGCATCCAAACACCAAAATGTCACCCACGTAGGTTAGACATCTCTCATTGTAGTCATTTCAGCATAAATTCTATCAGCTTCACAAAAGTGGCAAGTGCATTATACAGGCAATATATACATGTATTTAATACAAGTCTTCTTGAGTGCTGAAAGCAATGTCAAGTCTGCTGTCATCATTTAAAACAAACTTGCTAGAAGCCATTCAGTGCATCCAGGCATTCATGGCAAAGGAGAGACATTATTGCACATTAAAATTTCTTCTTGGATACTTGTGTAAAACCATAAATAAAGAAATATTATAGCTAAAAACAGCAACTTAGTTTTGTTTACACAATAGACATTTTTATTTAGTATTGATCAACAGTCACCATTATACATGTTTCGATGCATTAGAGTATAATGCTACTGTATATCAGTCCCAAATAAAAATATTTAATGTGCAAACAAAAATAATTTGTTGTTCTTAATTGTAGTACTTATTTATTAATGCATATGACTGAAAAAGTCAGTGACACAATGTAAGATTTTGCAATGACATAGGCAAAAAAACATAGTTGGGGCTATTAGGTTCCCTTCTTAGTCAGAGAATGGTTAATAATACAATATAATTTTCATGTTTACTTCTAAGTAATGCACTGAACTCCTCCATTGTGGTCCTTAGTTACAGTTTCTTTGGTTTTAATTATGGCTTATAGGCATCGAGATGACAGCTTCCACTAGGTTGTCTTTGACATGGCTTATGTCTTTTGGTATACTGTTGTTTTTTCTAGCCCTAGTATAATGCTCTTAGTTTCCACACTTGAAACTTGCAGCTTTGGATTACCTATCTTATAATTCTTTATGGAGCATCAGCTGAATTAGTATTTATATCTTATTAACATTTATCTAAATCTTAAGATGGATTTGACATTTAATGCTCTAATAGAATTGTGATTTGGTTAAGTGTTTTAGTGCTATTTATTAACAATCTTGTTGGAAGCTTTGTATAAAATTGAATGGAAGTTCTCAAATATATGTCCCTACTCTGTTTCAGTTGGATGCCCATGTCTTCAACTTAAAAAACATTAATAGGCTGAAAATGTACATGAGTAAGGTAAATGTGCAAGCCATTCTATATCCAAAGATGAATGGAATGAGCAACCGCTAACGACTCCTAGTTATTGTGGCTTCCTTATAGTGAACTTTTTAGATGTGCCAAAATATGGAAAGTTTTGCTGTTGATCACTAAATGAAATAACCTGACAAGTAATTTCAAAGTGAATGTTAAACACTTCTTATGGCATTTTCCCTACAAAATCTGTTGGGTTATTTTATTGGACAGGAATGTGAGAAGTAGTCTTGTGAATTCTATGGATCCAGAGGAGAGTGAAGTATTGTTGGATGTGGTATAATGTTTCCATGGAGTGTAAACAGTTCTATAAGATACAGTTGAAGTAAAGGAGATAGCTTATTGGAGTCTGTTTCTGTATGTGTGGTTTCTGAATAATCATTGACTGAAATTCCCAAACACTGACAAAAATGCTTATTAGGGTTTGTAGATGATCATACAAATGGTGCACTTTATCTTTGAGGGTATTTATGGCAGTGTAACAGATACTCTTATGACAACCTTACATAATTTTGTAATGTAGCATTCTTGGCTTTATTTGTTTTTTGAACCCTGTACATGCTTATTAAACTTACCATCCATTCTTGCACAGTTTGATCAATTTTTTTCTCATGCTCTTTCAACACAATTGTAAAGTTTTGGTAATGTTTTTCTCGTCTGCTTTTTCTACACACCTGCAAATTTTGGTAGTATTTTTCTGTTTTTCTTGTGTGCTTTTTAAAACATCCCTAGTGTTTTGGTTGTGTTTTTATTTTTCTCTCATGATTTTTCAACACATCTGTAATGTTTTTGTATTTTTCTTTCATGCTGTTTTAACACATTTGTAAAGTTTTGTAATGTATTTATGCTTTTCTCTCATGTATTTTCTACACATTTGTAATGTTTTTCTATCTTTCTTTCATCTGACACCAAATATTTATGAAGTAGGCTTTCATTACTTTTTTTTTTGGGTTTGACAGAGGACTCTGATACTTACTGAAAAAAAAAGTTAATGTTTTACTGAACAGATACAAATAGCTGATATAAATCTATGGGAACAAAGGGTTCAGTCTATATGAGTTGTAAATTGTTCCATTTATGCTTCAAAATATAAACATTTTTTATTTTTGTAAGTTTCTGTAGGCATAAATAGGTATGAGTACAGTGTTTAAATAAAATAATTTAATTTAATATTTGAGGTTAAAAATAGTTTCAAGCAGTCTGTTTGATATTTTATTCTATACGTATCTAGCTCTGAGATGTGATGGTATAAGTAACTAATAATATTATTAGTCTCCATTCATTTATGTAAAGGCTATGTGCTTACAATATAAGGTGTGGGTTTTATAAAAGGATTTCTTACATTTTTAGTGGCAACCATGTGACAAATGAATATGATACAAGGTTAAGAATAATTAATATGTTAGTGTCTAATTAAAGTTTCAATGAATTTTTTATTTTGTGAAAATGTAAAACTGAAATTATTTTTTAAATTAAGTTAACATTTTTCAACTTGATATTTTTCAAGAAATTTCATATTCAAAGCTCTTTTACTTATGAATGGAGCTAAGAAAAGTATCTAGTACAAATATTACTTATTTTTTTACTCTGCATTTGATAGAAAACACCAAGCTATCCTTCAAAACCATGCAAGCAATTGTCAGTGTATTATGCTGTGTATATGTACAAAATAATGTACATGTATAATGAAATATTTAAGGTAAAATAAGTTTAGAAATTATCTTGAAATGTAAGCCATTGTAATATGTATAAAAAGGTGAATAAAAAGCAGTATTATTTGTATATTTAAAAGAGGATGATTAGTACTTTCAATTACAGTTTTATGTCACCATATTGTTGCGTCAGCGAGTCACATGACTACTATGACGCAACGTTTCTAGAACTATCATGTACTTTGGCGAATGTTCAAGTTCTTACTAGATATAGGGTAGGTGGACAGTGAGTAATTGAACTGCAGTCACAGGGTATTGTTGAAGTTAACGTTCGTACGTTACAGTGTTGTTTTAGCGCGAGTATTGAGATTAAGTGTATCGCAGAGTTATATTCGGAAAGAATAAACCAGTTTTATTAAGTAAAGACTTGTGTCGTTTAAGTTTCGTTGGAACGAAGTTACGGAAAAATCAATTAACAAACGGAGACGTAACAATATCTTGTTTTCAGTTCATGAACTTTATCTGTAACAAAATTTGTAGAAACTGCTATATATATTCAGAGCACCAATTTATTGGTGGCTTAATAAATTATTTTTCAAGAATTAGATATGAAAATGAAAGGTAATTGTTAAGTTTAATTAGTACAGTATCTACTTACCATTCAGCAAGTTGAGTTTGATTCCACAGTACCTTAATGGAAAACAGTAGGAAAAATTTGTGTTAAATATATAAACCCCAATCCTCTTCAGTCTAGTAGGTTATTGAAGACCACCATTCAGTAACTTAAACCTTGTCCAAAGCTAAACTGAAATAGGTATAAAGTAGAAAATTATTTCTTATAGATATAATTGATATGCATATGCAAATGAGATATAAACCAAATATGTTAGGCAATGTTTCCAAAGTTAATTTCGTAATATAGAAAATCATTTTCCAGTTAGACCTTTTTATAACACTTACTTTGTAAATAGTCAGTTGACAGCAAATTCTTTCTCACCACTAATGAAAGTTTTTGTTGCTAATTTTGACAAAGTGCAGAAACTGGAAGGTTTATTAAATTTCTTCAAAACATAAACATATATGATGGTGTGTCATTACTCTTTCCTCATCAAAACATACTTTATCATCTAGTAAACTTCTTTTACAACTTTTTCCGTAGATTACTAGGAGTTGCAAAAAATGTTTGAGGTGTCATTTTTAATAGCTTTTTGTTAGAATGTAATTGAACTGGTTTTAGATTTGTGTTTCTTCAAGTATTGTAACATTAAGTGAGAATTTTTACATGTTAATATAGGCAATAGTTGTTATAAAGATAATGTTTTATCAAATTCAAATATTTAACTGTTTTGATTTCTTTCATTTCTATTATTTGATAGGTTTGGCTCATATCCTGACAGACGAGAAATGTCACCACATCGTCAAGATTCAGACATGAGAGCATCAAGATCTTCATTTGCTAATGGTTATGGTTCAGGTAAAAGTTACTGTAACATAAATTACTTTTAAGTCCCAAGTGCTCATATAAAACATTCTAGCATTTTTAGCCATTTTACATTATCAGGAGTGTTTAAAAGTACCATTATGGTAGTTTAATTGTTAAAAAGTGCTTTAATTTACAAGGGGTTAACATGACTCAGATGTGGAAAGTCCCAGGTTTGATCCAATTCATGGGTGATACAAAAATTGGATCACCACATTATAATTTCCAGCCCATAATCAAACTTCAGTTAGACATGGTATGAGTTGTTACCTGCAAATAAATTTGCATAGTACATGAACGTTTGTATATAAATGCTACTCAGTCATGTAGCAGTTTTAAGTATTTGAGGCTAATTAATATAAGTAAATGACATGGAAGGTTCATATGTTCTTTTATTAACTGCCAAAATATTTTTGTTTCTTTGTCTTTTGGGTCTTAACCTACTTGTCTTCAACATTTTATCTGTTTATGTATGAAATTTGATACCTAAAAATAAAAATGAAGATTAAAATAAGTAGCATATAAGAAGTAATTACCTAAAAAAAATGATACTATAAATATTATTAGAAAACTTTTTAGTGACAGATATTTCAAAAATTACTTCTGGCTTTGGTTTGGGTTCCACTTCAGACTGTTTTAGGAATTATAAAAGAGATTATTCCCAACTGTTTGTATTCTTCTATCTGCATTTCCGAGCAATGCAACAGTGTACTTCTTTAAGGGAGAAATAATTTTTCTCTTTCACCTCTGTTTTGTTGTATTTTGGATTTTGTATGATGTCGTGAAGAGATGTGGTTCTTAGAATCATGTTTATTTTGTAATAGAAACTTTAATTCTATCTTACTGGCCTGTCTTGTTATATCGAAAAATGATTTTTGGAAACTTTCGTATCTAGCAGAAGCAAATTTACAGTAGGTATTCAATACTATTGGAGCTCATTTTGTTTAGTGTGTTGTGACATCAGTATTTGAAGAGTGACTTAATGGTCATGAATCAAGTTTTCTAAACTCTGATCTTCACTTAAATATTGTTACAAAAAATGAAGATTTTTATTCTTCCCTTTTTCAATGACTTAAATTTAACATTTCTTTTCATACGTCTGCACGTGTATGTCAGTGTATGTAGGTATATATGCATGTGTAGGTTTATGTTAACTATAACTTTATGCACAGTTTTACAAGGTCTTATAGTATTTATACAGGTCTTATAGTATTTGTACAGGTCTTATCAGTATTTTAATTCTTCAGTTTTCTTCCAAGGATTTTATTCTCCTAAATGTAGAGCACATATGTGAAGTGTGTATTATATTTTTATGTATAAATTGAAATATATACATGTTAAAGCTGCTTTTTTGCAATATATCACTATACAGTGTTAGGTTTACTTTAGGTTTATTTCTTATTAACAGAGAGCAAGTTGTTTCTACTTTACTTATCTCAGCAGCATCTTTTTTTGGAGTAATCAGCTAGTATTTCTGTGGTCTTCATTAGATTTATAATGTTTTCTCTGAGGTTACACAATAATGAGAAATTACATATGCTAGTATTTCTTCAGTCTGTACAGTTAAATACTAATTTTTATCTATTAGGTGTGAATGTTTACCCGTTCACATTATTGAAAATTGTGTTTTTTTTAGAAATTTATATTTCATTATATTTTCATGTATAATGAATTAAAGTTCATATACCATTTGAAAGCTGTCCAAATATACATTACTTAATTAGAACCTAATTAGATTTAGTTCTTAGTTATTTTATGAATGCACGCATTAATTTTAAAAGTAAGAAAAAACTTTATTTTACAATTATAAAACATAAAATACTGTTTTAGTAAATTTATTTAAATAATTAAAACATAACTAAATGTATCGTGGTAAAAATAATGGCGTACAGATTCAATGGAAATGCAAGACAAGTTTAAAATGCAGAAATAAAACTACTGAAATAAAACAGGTAAAAAATAATAACCCGACTAGTTTTAGTTGCCCCAGGCAGCCATCATCAGAGGTACTAGTATGTACTCATTATGTTATGCTTTGGCAGTTTTGTAAAACTGGAACAACAGGGTAGGGGAAAAGAAAAATAACAACATGAATTATAGAGCAGTACAGGCTACATGTGCTTACTGTTTGACTGTAAAATAAACTTTCTTATAATGTTTTGTATCCTGTTTGGCAGCAGACACCTTTTGTACATGTTCATGTTGATTAAAAAAGCTCTAGGTAATATCTGTACTTTTATTCATAATAACTGTTTAAAGGTAAATTTTATGAATAAAATTAATTTTATGCAAGCATCAGTTACTTAATTATTTCATAATTTGGATAACTTAATTGAAATGCTTGATTAGAACACAATTACTGTTAAAAGTAAATAAGGTAATTATCATTTCAAGAACTCCAATAATAATAGTTGCTTGAGAAAGGAGACTTTCATTCTACAGGGTGACTTAGGAGGATCTATCTTCAAAAGGCACTCCAGTTAACAGATTTCTTCAATTATGTTTTATTTATGTTTTGCTACTTCATGTTTTTTGAGTGCTTTTTAACATAAATATCTAAATTTTAATATTACTACCAGTCAAAATATATTTTTGTTTATATTTCATTAATACAATGTAATGAACTGTAGAATATTTATCTGTTTGGTTTTTTAAGATATAGAAAGTTTACATGTAAGGGTTGTTTTATTTTTGCATGTATTCTGCTCTGTAGAAAGTTTTCAAATTAATCTGCTGATTATAATAGTTTATTATCAGAGAATACTATATATTTAGACCACTCTTATCATATATTTATTTATGCAATTTCTCCAAAATATTTATTATAACATTTATTTATGTATGTAGGTGTAACAAATATCAGTATCAATGACAATATGATGTATATGGAAAAGTATACCTAAAGGCAGCTCTTCTTAAACTTACCGACTGTAAATCTTTATTCTTCAGAAGGAAAGTTTCAACATAATACAGAGGATGATTTCTGAGGAAATAACTTTGGATATGCCTTTATTTGATACTTTTGCTAAGTGAACATAGTTAGTAGGTTATAACATAATGATTGAATGGAAAAAAATTAAATATTGCCTTTAAAATCTGTTTTTATTAATTGATGTTTTGAACTACTGCCTTTCTTCAGACCTAAAACCAGACTTTGGGAAGTTTAAATAACATGCAGTCTTTTTCGAAGCTTTTAAAGCACCTGCTCAACATGTGTTATGTAGTAGTTGAACAATCTGTTTAAAACATCTGATTGTTATAAATAACAGAACATGGTAGTTGAGCAGACTGTCTAAGTATCCTGATTTTTTCAAGCTATGTTTTAAATTCTCAATAAATTCATCTCATGGATGAGGAGCTTAAAAAACCCAAAATAAGAGCTATCGTGTGATATATCAATGATGTGATACAAAAGTGTTGATAGTCTTTTTTTTATGCTTATTTTGATGTAACAGGTTTTGTTTGTCCTTACTAAGATTTACAGTAGAAGCATTGCTTTCAAATAAAGATAAAGTTACGTGTATTATAATTACTATGTTGCCTTGTCATTAAACTATGATTGACAGTTCATAAGGTACCCTACTTTTTGGCTAAAGAAGGACACTGAGTTGTTGGAGAAGATTCAGGGAAGGGCTGTTTGGATTATTCCTAGAATAGATAGGTTCAGATTTCTTAACCTGTTCTGTTTCTTTAAAAAAAAGGGAGGGTCTGGGATGATCTAATTGAATTATCCAAAAGTAATTAAGGGAATTGCTAAGATTGATGCATCAGACTTTTTGGTGTTGAATTCCAAGAGTAGTATGAAAAAGAGTTCATAAATTTAAGATTTGAAAAAGTCAGACACAACTCCAACTGAGGCAGTTTTATTTCTTCAGTAGAGAGGTAAATATCTCAAGGGTGGCAGAGGTTAAGATTTTAAAGAAAGGGTAGATGATTATTTGAAGAATCAGAGCTGGACTTAGTGGACAGGCTTCTGATTGTTGAGGGAGGTACACTGGAAGTAGGATATTTTTGATGGGCCAAATGTATATCTTGGAGAAATCTGATGATTAACCGTCTACAGATATGTTGTTTGTTTTACATGTCTGAGAAGTATGGTGTACAAATATGTTTTAAAAATCTGGTTGACTGTAAGAAGGAAAGTGTATAAAAGGTTGAAGAGTGTAAGATGAAAACATAGTACAGGCATAGGTCAAAAAGGAATGGTGGTGCTAACAAAATAATAAACTTTAGATTATTGTGTTTCAGACCAGCAGAGTGATCAAGTTGAAGATGGTCCACTTTACTTGTTGGAACATTTGGCAACTTTTTCAGTGGGTTCAGAATTTGGTAAGTCTTATGTGATAGGAATGAAGATGTGTTTAACAGCACCTTAAACTAATTCTCCCTACAGACATGTGGTATAAGAGTAGGCCTCAACTGATTTTTCTTACACCTTAGTACAACAGTAGTCTCAACTGATTCTTTTTTGCACACCTCAGTATAACAGTAGTTTCAACTGATTCTCTTTATGCACCTATAGTATAACAGTAGTCTCAACTGATTCTCTTTCACAAGTATGACATAGCAATTCCAAGTGGTTCCACTTTTACATGTATAGCATAGCAGTTCTTGTAAAACAGTAATTGTTATGATGTTAAAGCCTATCTTACTACACAAAAAGAAGTGTTTCTTTAAATCACATGTCTAGGAAAGAAAAAAAATAATATTTTATTTCTATTATATAGTGTAGCAACAGTTATGGTTATTTTTCACCTATTTTTGCATAATAATAGTCAATACTATTTGGTTAGTTGTTTTTTTATTACAGGTTTTAGAAGATGTTGTAATGTTCTATAGAATGTTATAATTATATGCTACAGGTTTAGCCAGTAGATGGTGCTATTGTATGGTTTAATTGGCTAGGCCAGGATTTGCACAAGAAGATGAATAATGCTGTTTAAGTTTAGCGATTTAGCATTCATATACCATATACTCTAAAAATTAAAGTAAAACCTAAGACTAAAGATTGTGTGCTTTTGCATTAACAGATTATTTAGCATACTGAGGCTTTGAATTATTAAACTATTGTTATCAAGAAGTAAATAACCTGTTTTACACATAGAAGCAGCGACACTTCAAGAAATGTTCTGTTGAATTATGGAATTTTTAAGTCATCATGTTTTTATAAAGGATATGAGTCATCTGTCAATCCCAAAGGAATTCAAATGAATGTCTTAATTAACTGTTCAACTGTGTGCTTGTTTTCTGTCTTTTTACAGGCTTAGAATCACCTAAAGATGGACTCCGAAGGCTACTTCAGATGGAAAAATCTACTGGAATCTGGACTCAGAAGATGCAGTTGAAATTGGATCGAAGATGGGTGGTTATTAAAGATTATGAGAATGGTGTAAGATTATATATTAAGCACTATTAAAAAAAATAATTTTTTTTAAATGTTTAGATTCCAACCTTATTTGACAGTTTGCTTTCAAGTGTGATTTCTTCTTGTTCTTGTTGAAACCTTAAAAAGTATGATATTAAGTAAATATTCTGAGAAATAGGCATGCAGTGAAATTAGTAACTCGATAATTCTTTTAAAAAATCATATTAATTCAAAAAATTTTTAAATAAATGCTCAAATAATTACTATACATTTCTTACCTTATGAGAGAGTAATAATCTGTGAAATATTTCAGGCAATTATCACTAAAATATTTCTTGTTGATGTGACAACTAATGAATAAGATACATATGCAACACCACACGTGTTTCTGTATTTATCTAAATATATCATGGTTAGGGGTTGTTATTTATCTATATATGTGACAATGAAGGAGTTAAGTGTGTACTTCTGAGTAGAATATAAAGGCTTTTTTTTTTTATAATGGATTAGCACTACTTCTCAGATAAGTAGAAGAAATTGTAGCTGTGTTTTTAATTTAAAAATTATTTGAAGTATAAACAATATGGTGAAGTATTGATAAGCTAGTAATGATTATTTATATTTTTGCTCTAATTAGGATGTGGTGGAGAAGTTTCCAATGAACTTGATCAGTGATCCAACAAGTTTCATTAGCAATGATTCGAGAGAAATTTACAATAATGTCCTCATTTTCATTGTTCGAGAAGATTCCAGAAACAAGTTAAAAAACTCTGGAGAGATGCACATCTTTCAGTGTGTTCGGGTATCGGTAAGTTTATCATTTGTAGTGAAGAAGTTTTTTCAGGAATGAGAACCTTTGGCTAGGTGTTTTTACTATCATATTTTATGATTTTTGAATGAAGAAAAATAGGAGGATTTTGCCAAAAATTGTGAGGTATTAATTTTTGACAAAAGATTAATATAAAAAAAATTAATTGTAATTTTAAGGCTTACTTTTAACTGTGGAAATAATAATACAATAACAAAACACATCTGTTTTGAGCATAAACATAATCATATATTATATCATCTTATATATTCATTTATTCATTTGGAATTTTGTATTTTGCAAAAATTAAACATGCTATAGGCATAAAACTAAGTTTATCCTTGTTAAAAGGAATGTAAGTCTATCTTTAGGTGTTAGTAATTTTTTTAAGATGATCATTTGGAAAGAGCTTTCTACATTAAAATTTATCCAAATATTAGTAACCTATGAATCATTGTTTTCTACAAGCTTCATCATCTGTAATATAATGTTTTATAATTACTTCAACACTAATGATCATAAGATGTATCTAGTTGTTTGTTTAACATAGTTATATTTGTGCAGATGATTTTTCTATTTCTGATCTGTATACATGTAGCTTTCTTTGGTGTTGCATACAAAGTTTCTTCAAAATGGTAATGAATGTGTTGTATGTTATCACTTATGCATAAACAGTACATTTAGATTTACTAACAGTCTGATGCATTTTTTCAGGATCAGAAGTAAGGAAATAATCCATCTAAAGATAACTATGTTGTAAAATTGAACTATTAAATGTGATATTTTCAGGGCAATTGATTTCTGAAAACAATAAATTACTTAGGTCAATTATATATATGCTATATAACTGGAGGTTTGGTAAGTTAAATTATGAAGTAATTCTGGGTTCTTATAAAACTAACTGAGTCTGTGCTAAGAATTATATGAACTGGACACAAATTGTGATGCACAATGAAAACAATCTTTATAATATTGCAAACATAGTGTGTGTGTGTGTACTTTTGTTAGACAATGGGCTGTTTGATCCTTTAATTATGTTGTGAATTGACCAGTCTAGTCCTAATCCCTCAAGACTTATTTCAAAATGGTTTTCTAGATTTTCTAAACCTCATGTTATGTAGTTGAATCTGTAATGTTAGAGTTATCTGGAGGAACTAACATTACCCACATGTCTGGTCATTTTCATTCAAACCTTTAGATACCATTTGATCTGCTGTTGAAGGACACAGCTCTCTATTGGCAGCATTACAATCATATCTGCCATAGGCAGAACAGGTGAGACCTCAATAGAATGATGAAGGAATGAAGGCAGCTAAAATAAAATCAACTTAACAACTTTCTTCATCACATGCTATGAGAAAACTACACATACCTACAATAAACGAAAATTTTGAAAAATTCTACATTAAAATAAGGAGATAGAAGATAAAAGGTATTCCTATATACCACATAAACACATCCTCTATCAATAGTATAAGAGTCATTATTACAAGAACACATTATTACAGTGAGATAATAAAATTGTTATGATTCTTTCTGTGCATAATCATGGAAATTGGTGTGAACTTTAGAAGCAAGAGAATTGAAAAAGCAAATTATCCAAATTAACCTCTACCAGCATATGGATTTGAAAGATGGTTCATGTATATATAAATCAGTTTTAAACTGTTTTTGGAATTGTAGCAGTATTGGGTAAAAGGCTTCCTTGATCTTTAATTTTTACAGCTGCTGTGTTATGACTTGATCTTTCATCTTTACAACTGCTGTGTTAGAACTTGATCTTTCATCTTTACAACTGCTGTGTTAGAACTTGATCTTTCATCTTTACAACTGCTGTGTTATGACTTGATCTTTCATTTTTACAACTGCTGTGTTAGAACTTGATCTTTCATTTTTACAACAGCAGTTGTAAAGATGAAAGATCAAGTCATAACACAGCAGTGTTACAACTTGATCTTTCATCTTTACAAGTACTGTGTTACGACGAACTAAAGTTGTTATTACAAAATTGAGTGGATGTTGAAACAGGCTAAACATCTTATTTAGTAAATATTCTTTTAACAATTCAAGAAAACCAACTTTTTATACACAAGCTTTAATTTGCTTTCTGAGAAGGTGTCTTCAGTAATGCGGTACACATGATGATTAACATTGTTTAATGATATTTTGATTTTCATCTTGCTCAGGCTCAAGATGTGGTAGAAGAGATGAGACTTTTTATGAATGGAAAGTGGAAACCTGGGTAAGTTTATTTTCTGATTTCCTACTTTAACAAGAAATAGTTTAAATTACATAAAAATAAAGTATAAGTTTTTTTATTTGAAACATCACTTTGTGGTTTGAATTTTATATTTGTTGTGCTTCTGTCTATACCAGTATTATTAATTAATTAAAACTAGAAAAAAATGAATATATTCATCTACTCTATTAAAAGAGGATATATATATTTATTTATAACATTTAATAATTTGTAACAAACTTCATAAGGAATTATATAAGTTATGAAGTATTAAGAAAGTGCTATTCTTGTTTCTATGTTTAAAGTTTTAATACACTCATGACAACTTTCTTTGTTTTTTAAAACAGTTTTCTGTTCACATTTATTTATTTTACTCTTTTTGTTTGTGTAGTTCAGGTTAACTTGGTGTATAAAACTTGCATTCTTAACCTGAAATGTCATTTGTAGAAAATATAAGTTTTTTTTTTATTGTTTTTTAATTTTTTCAGTTACAGAAGTACACCAAGACCCATTCCCCCTCCTCCATCTAATCCTCCTCCTGATCCTCCATTAAA
Organism: Limulus polyphemus; assembly: GCF_000517525.1. Lineage (NCBI taxonomy): Eukaryota > Metazoa > Arthropoda > Merostomata > Xiphosura > Limulidae > Limulus > Limulus polyphemus. Next base: position 354,217 of record NW_013666044.1, read on the forward strand.
TGGAAAAGTGAGAGATCATGTAAACTTGTTTAATGCAGCAGCTGCAGCTGCTGCTTCAGTGCCACAAGGTAATTCATTTCATCTGTTTATTTGAGGGTTCCATACAGATAAATAAAATAATATCTATGTAGTGTTGAAAGTTAGAAGTTTTCATAATAATTATAAAAATGTTTGTTAATCTTTTTTTTATCAACTTGGTAAAATATCAGAGATTCTGGGATGGTTTTAACCTAATGTTCATGGACTTGGTCCACTGCACCAACTCCATATTAGAGAAGCAATATTGACTATAATTCTGAATTTACTAATTACTAAGTGTATCTACATTAAAAGGGGCAAGCTTTTAGTAAAATGTACAATTCTGTTGTACATAAAAAAATCAGATGAGTTACAAATGTATTTGGACTCAAGTTATGACTCATACAAGTTGAGTGTGAGATAATATTCGCGTGAATAATAAAGATGCTATAGTTGATTGTATAGTTTCTATATTGTATTTTTATAATCTCTAGAATCTCTTGATTTGCATATCTAGTCTTTTCAGTATTCCTGGATAATGTATCAGGTATTTACTCTCCCCTACCACAAACTGTCACTAAATCAGCATTGTAGATTAAATTAATAGTTGATAATTCTTGACACCAAATAAGTAATACCATGTTGAATGACACTCAGTAAAAGGCCATTGCTTATGCATTTTGACCCTCACTTGTGCACATAGAGCTAATACATAATATTCTTGTATACCACTAATTTTGCACACTGTCTTTGTCAATAACTATTAAACTGTAAATATTACATGAGTTACCAAATCTGTTAGTTAGGCATCTTTGAAAAATGTTGAATAATTCACTTGTCAAAACCATTGCATAAATTTTTAAATAAAAAACTTAACAGTAACATATTTGTAACATTGTCAAAATCTTTAACCATTATTATGTTCAATATATTTAAATTATATATTTAGTGATACATAAAATTTTACAGCTAGCTTAAAAATTTGACACGTTATTGACACTCAACATGATGGTCGTAGTAAATAATCTCATGATTTCATAGTCCGTAAAATTTGAATAATTTTTAGCTATTTATGCCCTTCTGTTGTTTTCTAAGTTTTTAATTAATTTTTTGAAATTTCTGTCATGTAATTATTAATTTCTGTTACTGACACTGTGTTTAGCTTATCTGTTTTATTTCATTTTATTACAATGATTATTTTTATGTTTTATTTTAATCTCCCAATTTGTTTTTTCCACTATTTGTTTAGTTTCTTCCATGTTATTTTCTTCTATATCTTATTAATTTTTAAACCTCACTTCCTGACTTTGTTCATATATCATAAAACCTACCTTTTCCATCACTTGAGCATTTTTTTCTAATATCTTGACTAACATTTACTGTTTTATAAATTCTGTAAATTTGCAAAACATTCCTATCATTCACCTACTTTACTTCTGAGGCTGAAGAGAGAATTTCTCAAAACCACTTGGATTTTCATTTGTTCTTTGTATATCTTTATTATGAAGACTCTCATATATAGTAAATTTATAACTATTAGATTTTGCTTCTACGTTGCTTGCAGTACCACGTAGCTCTCAGATAAAAAATGAAAGACAGGACCAGATGAGATCACCATCCCATTATCCTCGAGAAATTTCTGAAGAACCTACCTCAGTGGGGAATGAACGATATGAAAAGGAAGTGGTATGAACAAGAATGTTGTAAATAATTAACATTTCATTAAAAAAAATTAACTGATTGACTAGAAAGTCAAATATCATTAAAGACATTGAAAAGTTTGTTTTATAAGTAGCCCTATAATAAGTTACCAGAATAATAAAATAGTGCATTAACATTATTCTTTAAAAAATATAAGGGAATAAACTTCAAATATAGATTAGATTTTATGGTATTCAGAACTTGAATGTTTTTTGGAATCAAGAGCTAAAGTTTGTCTTGTGATTTATGCTAGTGCAATATTTAAACAGAATCTTTTTAATGAGGTTTAGTTTATGTTTTAGCTAAACTTCATCATTACTTTGTAAAGTGTGTATATCTTTGATCAAAAAATGTTTCGAAAAATTTTGAACGTGATGGAGTTTGAAGAAAAGCAATTGATAAATGGTAACTTTTTAATTATAAGCAACCAATCTTCAGAAAGTCTGTCATTAACTACCATGACTTTTAGGAAGAAAACAGTTTCATGAAAGTTTGTTTGTTCAAAAACATAAGGCTCAATTTTAAGTCGGTGAATGTGATAAATAATCCCTGATTTTTTGTATTCATATTTATTGAGTAGATGAAAAAGATGACATATTTTGAAGCTTAATGTTTTATTTATTCATTTTCTCTTAGATATTTTGTTTGGTAATTTTTTTTGCTCATATTTACTCATATTTCTAGCAGTATTGTAAAATATTGGACATATGTTTTGGTTTGGATCTAAAAAACTATAACTGGTTTGTTGTGGAATTTTTATCAAACTTGGAAAAAAATCTTAGAAAAAATTTATGTTTTAAACTAATTCAGCATTACCCATGTTACAGATGATGTTGAACTGTTGTTTTGATGATATTGAAATATTTGTTGGTCGACTTCAACATGCTGCAGCAGCTTACCAAGAATTGGAACGAAGACAGAAAAGCCGAAAAAATAAAAAGAAAGATCTTGGTGGTGAGTACATCTTACAGAATGATAACCTAAATAATCAAACACTTATTTGCATATAGTGTCAATATTTTTATCTTCCCCAAGTGAGACAAATCACTTTACTTTATGCATGTCCTTGAAATGAAAGGGTGTCACTGAAGCCATAGCCAAAAACATGATCATCATTGACATGTATTTTTTGAGGGATTGAAAAAAACAATGCATATCATATGTATTCCATTTAACCTAACATGCACAAAGTCAGTCCATTGGACCAAGCCCATATTAGAGAAATAATATTTACTGTAAATTCTATAATTCCAAATGTACATAATGTATCTTTACAAAATTTGGTATACGCTTTTAGTAAACATTACAAGCATGTTATGCATAAAAAAGCTGAATTTTGAATATAGTAGTTCTACTAAAGATTTGTCTCTGAATTTACTTCAATCAGTTTGACTCAGATTCTGACTACTCTGAATGAAGGTGATTTTCACATTAAGAATAAAAATACTTTTTTTCATCTTACAGTTTCCATATTTAATGTACATAATCTCTAGAATATCCTAAATGAATATCACATGTTACTTTATCTGTTATTTTCTCTTCCCAAACACTATATGGAGGTCAGTCTATTTGACCAACCTAGTAACTATCCCCCCCCCCCCAAAAAAAAGAAATAACTCTAAATTACTCTTTCTTTCTATAATAATTGCAGAAAATTAAAATTATTTATCCTAAATAGCCTTAGGCTCATAACATTTTACACCTAATTTCCTTTTTATTGCTCTTTGAACTCTGTCTAGCTGCTAAACTTGTGTAATTATGTAATGTATGTGCAGTTTGTGTACATATCTCTCTCAGAAGTTTTTTATTTAGTTTTCTTTTAACTTGTATTTTCTTATCTAACCTAAAAGTTTATAATTTTGATGTATCTATTACTTTTTAACAAGTAAAAATATACATAAAGAAACAATAAATTCAGTAATTATGTGTGGATCTTGTACTTTGTTTTAACACTCAAAGTCTCAATAAAAGTTAACTGTAATGTTTGGTATGGTTGTTATTAGTACTTTAATGGGTTTTTATTTCTTTCACATTTTCAGTTCAGAACACAAAATAATAATATGCACAAAAATACAATGTCCTATAACTATTATAATTTAACTGGCTTTCAAACCAAGCTATAAATTCATTAAAATAATTCTTTTACCATGGTTGCAATAGCAAGTTTGAGCGTGTAGACTGAATAACTCAAGAGCTGACGTCAGAATGAGCTAGCATTATACATAATTAAATAAATTAAAATATTCTTTTTCTACTTGTTATACATAATGCAGTACCAAATGTTAGAGAAAGATATTAACATTTTGTAAAAGACACTAGGTGACAGAAGGGTGTGGAATATGGGTGTGATTTTCCAGTTTATGACTTTGTAAATCAAGATAATTGGAGGCTATAAGATTATATCTCAGCATTATTTGTATTATAAGTTTGTAACTTGTATTAAAACTTAAATCTCACGTAAATGTGAAAAGAATGTTTAAGTGGGCAATTTGGAGCGAACAAGTATTGTGTTATACATATATTTATTTAAATATTTCATTTTGAAATTAAGAAATTAAAACTTACATAATATTAAAATTTGGTTTATTAACTTTCTCCTTATGCCATGTTTATTTACATAAATTGATAATAAAGTTGTTTAATATAATTTGAATGTACTTCTTTATAAAGTTGTGACATACACATTTTGACCCATTCTGTACAGATAGAATTAAGTGAAACCATTTCCTCACTTAACTCTTTTGTTGTGTAGTTCAGATATATCCAAATAAAAATTTATACCCATTGACTATGAAATTCGGATTTACCCCATGGCTACCAAGAAAAGTTTCCCTCTACGGTGACATGGGGGAATATCCCCCTGTACTTGAGACGGTCACCAAACCTGCGTGCGTACTGCCATTTGCGTTCTAAACCTGGATGTTTATATGCCTCATTACAAAATTTCCAACTTTGCAGAAACACATTTAGAATCTATATAAAGACAGCTTTTTTATATCTTGGATATTGTTATCTAACTAATTTCTTTTATATTTTGTAATGAGTTTGGCCTCTTATTGACTTAGTTTTGCCTATAGTTATACCATTTACTGGAGAACACTTTTCTTCTAATTTGCCTCAATTTTTTGTTTAATTCATTATTTTTCACTATACAGTATGGTTTTCAAGGAATATTACTGTCATATATAGAAAATACAGCTTCTTTCAATATTGAAAAAGGGTCAAATTCAAACTTATATTTTTTGGTAGATAATTGACACTTTTTTGGGAATCAGCCTGAAAATTAATTATGCAGTGAGAGGGTTAAACTAGACTTTGTGAGCGAGTTTGTGTGTGTGGCAATACTAAACTCAATTAAGCTACTTACTAACTTAATATTTGATTTAGTGCTAACTTTCTACATGTTAACAATAAGTATGTTTGTGGTTACATAGATTATCACAACCTAACACACGAATTTTCATCAAAGTGGAACTTGTTTATGAAACCTTTTAACCTTTAACCCATTTTATTTACTTTTCACTATCATTGGAGTCTTATATTGTATCATATTGAATTATTTTATGTTTTTTGCCTGTCCCACCTTTTATATTGTAAAGAAATTACCAAACAATTGGATAAAATTACTCATTTTCAGTATAAGAAAGGAAAAAATAAATGATATCATATAATGGGATTAAATGTAACATTGATAGTATTTTGTTGTAAATATTTCTGTGTGGCTTATATGTTGTTAAGGGATCCTATAACCAACCAAATGACAGGGCCACAAAGAATTTTATACCTAATTAGTGATAGAAAAATGTGTTAAAAATGCCTGTGATGTCTATGTGAGTTAACCCCAATTAGTAATTCTAGGATTAGTATAATGTGTGGTTTCTAAGGGATTAATAAACTTGTTTTCTTAAACTCATTTATAATTTTTATTTTGTATATCTGTGTAATTTTGTATTATTATGTATTTCATTAAAGCTATTTTGATTAGTGTTAATTATGAATACTGATTTTTAATCTTTTCTCTAAATGATAAAACCATAGTGTATATTTTGTTTACACACACACACACACCTCTATACTATTGATTCGATAAAGCTTCATCTTTCATTAGGCCCGGCATGGCCAGGTGGTTAGGGCGCTTGACTTGCAATCTGCGGGTCATGGGTTCGAATCCCCATCACACCAAACATGCTCGCACTTTCAGTTGTGGGGCATTATAATGTGATGGTAAATCCCACTATTCATTGGTAAAAGTGTAGCCCAAGAGTTGGTGGGGGGTGGTGATGACTAGCTGCCTTTCCTCTAGTCTTACACTGCTAAATTAGGGACGGCTAGCGCAGATAGCCCTCGTGTAGCTTTACACAAAATCCATAACAAACAAACAATCATCTTTCATTAGGGTGACCAGGTGTCCTGGTTTTGCCAGGGCAGTCCCATTTTTTGGTAGTTTGTCCCAGTGTCCTGAAAATAAGTTCCCAAGATGCACAAAATGTCCCAGTTTTATGATAAAGACATCAAACTGTCACTCACATCAAATCATGAATGTAATAGGTCTACTTGACTTGCTCAATGTAGTAGCGAGTACTCTATTGCTGCTAAACTCTCTCAGGTCTGTACAGATTTGAATGTGAAAACAATTCAGGCAGTACTCGTGGTCAAACCACATTTTACACAGCCATTTACTGAAGTTCATGGCTATTTAATGAAAAAAATCAGAACTTTGAAGTTCCATTCATTCTTCACAAAAATATATCTAAAAAGTTTCAAAGTAATGCTAAAACCTAAAAGTAGTATGTGTGAAAATGTTATGGATTCTTAAATAAATCCAGGTAAGAAGTAGCCTATTTTAATATGAATTGGATAAAATGAATAATTAAAGATTTCTTGGATGTATAATTGGATTGTTTTGCTCATTTGTTATGTGTCTATCACCAAAAAGGTAGTTTGAACTATTTCAAAAACAATGCCAATGTTAATATATTTGGAAATATTGTGGAACAGTTCAATAAATTTAAAGTAAATAAAATAAAATATATGTTATTTCAAATTTGTAATAACCAATTTGAAATTAGGGAGAAGGGCTGGGCAGGCCTGGTTTTTTGGTTTGAAAATCGGGTCACCTTATCTTTCATGTTTTGTGGATGGTTTTGTAGGAGTATTGTGTAGTGTATTAAGGTCACATTCAAAATTATGTAACAAAATGCCTAGCATGGTCTGCTGATTAAAACACTAGATTCACAATCTGTTGGTCATGGGTTCAAATCCCTGTCACATTGAACATGCATGACCTTTCAGCCATGGAGACATTGTGATGGTCAGTCCCACTATGTGTTGGTAAAGAGTAGCCCAAGATTTGGTGGTGGGTGGCATTGACTAACTGCCTTCCTTCCTTCTAGTCTGTCACTGCTAAATTAGGGATGGCTAGCACAAATAGCCCTTGTGTAGATTTGCATGAAATTCAAAACAAACAGTCATCCCATGACTAGCTGAATGCTAGAACTAGAAAAAAAGAAAAGCTGAAAACTTAAACATTCTCATTCATTATAAAAGAATGAAAAATATTGCGGCTTCATACTTTTTCATTATGATAAAGAATTTCATAATTTTTTTACATAATTTAAGCTTAATATGTTTTATATTACAAGCTGTCTTGTTGATATGGTCAAAATTATATAAGTTTTCTTTTATGTGTATGTGTAGTAGACTATAAATTCAGACAAGATATCAGTACATTATCATTACATTTCTTTTGAAGTTTCAGTTACAACTGATTAAAAATTTTAGTCATGATATGAGTTTTAATTATTGAACTACATGTATAATTCATCTGAATTTTATGTAACATTTACAAAGTTAAGTTTATCTACACTGGTATTTAATATTCTAGATGGGATATTGAGTATACGTGCAAAGCCTCCATCTGAACGAGAATTTATTGAAGTTCTGCAAAAGTTCAAGTTTTCATTCAACTTGTTGGTATGTACTTTGTTGATACAGTGAACTCTAGTAAAAGTTTACTTTGTTCATATTAATATTGTAGATTAACACTGTAAAATAATATGAATTACTGGTGCTTGTATACTATTTAAAATTATAATAGATAATTAAAAACTTTACTATTTACACAATTAAAACTTTATTGAAGCCATTTGGCTTCCACTTTAAAACAACACTCTACAAGTACTAGTTTTGACGTGATCCACGTCATCTTCAGGAGTTACTTACAAGACACTTACAAGCCATACTTTATACTTTTTGCATTGCTTTACTATTATTTACATATTTCCTTGGTCTACTTTTGTTTTTTTGATAATTATTATAAAATATCTTGCCATATATCAACATATTGACATGCTGGTTCTTCGTCTCTATTTAATACTTCTTTTTGTTTTCTATACTTCATTACTTCTAATGTTTCTTTATTATTTAATGCTATAATACTATGAGGTTGAGCCAAAATTAGTTTTTTCCCATAATTTCATATGTTGGTTAGTTTTCAAATGTTCAGATATAGCTGAGGTTTCTATTTTATTATTTCACATATTATCTTTACATTCTTGCAATCTGTATTTTAATTATTTTTTTAGTTTGACCAATATAAGTACCACCACATTCACATTCTGTCTTGTAAATACCTGTTTTATCTGTTAATTCTATTTTAGTATTCCCTATCATGTCTTTTATATTATTTATTGGTTTGAAGATAGGATAAAAATTCTGATGCCATGTATTCCACTACCCCACGATTATCATGGTTCCACTGTGTATCGCATGCAAATTGTCATGCGACAACCTTCCACCAATGCGAGTGTGACACAACCTCCTGACACATGTAGCTCACTCTATTTACTTCTACCAAACAACCACTTCTCATTTGGCAGTGCTACAGTCAAGATGTGTTTTGATTGTGTTCTATTCATGGATTATTTCTTTATTAATATCATACGAATTGGAAAGATCATCTCTAAATTTTACCATTGTTTTCAACTTTATAGTTTTTCTATGCAAACTTACCATACTTATTCTTTTTTTCTGAATAACTTTCAATATTTCATCATTTTTGATGAATAGCAAAGTTAATGTTACCACTTTAGAGGTTATACTACCTGCTCTTACCATAGTTACTCAGACTTCAGGTTGGAGGAATTTGACTGAGGAATTTTCAGCCTTTATTCAATGGGAGATTGAACATTATCTAAGTCGACCTTCTCCAGATAGTGCTGGATTAACTGCTGAACTAGATGAACCTGTTCATGACAATGAGGATTTTGACAGCCTTTATTCCTCTTCCCAATTATGCCGCACCTCCCTGTACCTCTCCTGTGGAGTCTGCTAGGCCTAATTCAACCTTTTTTAGACATGACTTCTCAGGTATCTTCTGGATTTTTTTCTATATCCCTGGCTTCTTATAATCTAGTTCCTTCCTTATTACATGACACCCCTTCCTCTCAGTATTTTGTTTTCCCTTCTTCTCTTGATGTCGGGGTTCATGCTGAACAATTTGTTTCTCAGTTGCGAGCCAGTGCTAGCATGCCTCATCCTCCATGAGACATGGATCAGTTTGCCTTGGCTTATCATCAAGAAGATTACCCTTTCTTGATTCTCAACAGTTAGAATCACTACTGCCAGTATGAAGGGATGACCCTGACAGTCCTATCTGTTTATACCAGGCCCAGTTTTCCCACCTTTGTCTTACCCTTCCAACTTTCCTATGATACTTGTCCACCATACACTTCCTTTCTGAGGCACTCCACCATTTTCCTGAGGGATTTTTGGGGATACCTCCTCCCTCATTACCTCTAATTTGGTACTATTGTCCCAATCAGATCTCTTTCTCCATATGTAGTTTCTTTTTTGTTGTGACCTTCTTGGGAGGGATGGTTTGTTTACCATCAACTCACCTTTGAGAATTGGGGATTGCTCCATTTCTCCAATGGTTCATTTTGGAATTATTCCTGCAACTTTGAAATCACATGTGGAATCTGTGATGCAACATTCGACCCTTTTGTACTTGGTTGCTTGTTTGTCTAAACCTGAGCCCATGCAATCCTCTGTTCCTTGTCCGACACCCTCCCATCTTTTACTTGTTTCTTTATCTAGGGGGGTCCACCATTCATCATTTTTATTGACACAGGTCTCTTCTTCACCACCAGTACCAGTGACTATCTTGTGAGTTCTGGTCTGGTGGGGGCTTGTTTGATTGATTTTGTTCACCTATGGTGGGTATTTGTTACTGATCATAAGGTTCTTCGGGTCTTGTCGGAAGGACTTCTCATCGAATTCCTTTCCCCACCCCCATTGTCTCCTATACCCATATCCTTTCCATTACCTCGGGATTGTATTACTAATCAACATCTGTCAGAGATAGTCCAGTCTCTTCTATCACAGAGAATTATTGAGCCTGTCAGCCATCATTCCCCAGGCTTTTACTCCAGTCTGTTTGTGGTACCTAAGCTAACCAGGGACTGGTGTCCTGTGATTGATCTGACCCACCTGAATCACTTTCAGGATTTTTTACATTTTACAATGGAGTCTTTTCTCACACTACTGTGGGTTTTCTTTCTGGGATTGTGGATGGCCAAGGTAGTCATCTCAAATGCCTATCTACATGTTCCTATTTCTCATTGGTACTGATGCTATTTGTGGTTTTTCCAACACAGGGTTGTGTACCAGTTTCACGCCTTGCCCTTTGGGCTTGCTTTGGCTCCATATGTATTTTGTAATGGAGCCAAAGCTTTTGCCCAACTTATACATGCTTGGACCAATGGCTTCTGTTAGCTCATTCTGAAATAGAGGCTTCACGTTACACTTGTCTCTTTCTTATAGAAGCTACTTGAGTGGGTTGGATTATGAAGCTGGAGAAGTCTTTCCTATATCCTACCCAATATCTTGCCCACGTTTTTTTTCAACTCCCACCTTCATTGGGCCCAACCTTCTCTTCTTCATTTCCATTCGATGACGCTTTCAGTTTGCCATGCACTTGCTGTTCCCTCTCTTACTGTTCTTCAGGTTCTATAACTTTTGGGGATGTGGGCTTCTGTAGAAGCTGTTATCCCCTTAGATTGGGCACATATGTGATCTCTTCAGTGGGCTCTGCACAACCAGGATTGGGCTGAGCGATACCTTTATGTTTATTCTCCCATCTTTCTTTTCACAGGGTGATTTTTATCATCTATACCACTCCGTGTCAGATTCTTCAGATTGCTCATTACTGGCTGGCACAACACTAGTTTTCTCGACTACTTCAACTCTGTACTACCCCTTCATTGCCACTTCCTCTCATTCCATCCCTTCTATGTCAATCTTGGTTACTGGTATTTCATCCTCCCTTTCCTTCTCTTTATCCTCATGTTTGGCATTTATCAGGTCATTAGAGAGGTGTTCTGGATTGTTTTGGCAGGTTGTTTCCTTTTTGGCTCATTCCATTTGTTCTTACTCAATAACAGTTTATCAGCATAAATGAAACATCTTCTGCCATTGGTCTTTGCATTGGGGTTTTTCCCCTTCTCGACCCACTGTTCCTCATTTTACAGATTTCCTCACTTGGCTGTTTCATCATGGGCCTTTGATCTTCTCCATCACTGGATATCAAGCAACCTTATTACACACCTTCCATTTTTCCTGGTACCATCTTGTGTTTACCTACTCTATCCTTCCCATGTTGTTACATTCCTTCCGTATTCCTAGACATCTTCATTGAGTGTTCCTTCCAGATTGGGATGTCAACATGGTTCTTCACTCTCTTACTTTACCCCTGTTGGAGCCTATGTCCTCCTTCTCTTTGTTTCCCTTGTCCCTTAAGACTTACTTCCTACTCCTATTAGACTGTGGGCATAGTTAATCTGAAATATTTATATTTTCCATCGATGCCTCCAGCATTCTGTACCATTCCACGTGTATTCTCTTTTATCCAGATTGAATTTTCCTTCCTAAGAATTTTGCAGCTCATGAAGGTAGTTCTTCATTGTCGAAGATTTTGCTTCCATCCATGTCCTACCTTTATTCCTGGTCTGATCCAGATAGGCTTCTATGTCCCATATGTGCTCTTCCTTGTTACATTTCCCACACGGCATCCTTCTGTGGGTCTTGTTCCCATCTTTTTGTCCCCTGGCAACATTCCTCTGTTTGTGAACTGTCTCCTTAAACACTTTCCAATTGGGTTTGGTTTTTGCTTCGATTGGCTTATTCCTACTTGTCTTCTTCCCGAAATCTGTTCCAGGTGGCATCATGTCAGATTAGGCATCTTACCTTTTCCCTGGTGTTTCACCTCCAACATCCACTGGACATGTGAACTACTACTCATATGTTAATCACCCACTCCTTACATTGGGTGGCTGTTTTTTTTCCTCATCAGGATACTGTCTTATGCTTGTCGCCATCCTTCAAATTTCGGTAAACTGTGACTGGGTAGGTTATCCTTTTTATATATACTTCCTTTCAAGGGCATGTTCCTTTTTATTGTTAGGATCCTGCTTTGTAGTGAGTGTTGCCTGTCCAGACATACTTAATGCATCCAAAATCTGCACTGTATGGCCATGATGCTATCATTAAATAAATACTATATTTCCATGGCCAATAAGGCATGCTCTTAGGTTTTTCCCTTGTGATATATTTGCTTCATAAATATGCCTGTTCCGGACTCTATACTAACCCATGGACTTTCCATGGGTAAAGAAGAAAAGGATAGTTGCTCATCCCTGCCATCCCTTAGATTGAATAAATCAGGGGGGGGGGTCTGCTTTTCAAAACAAGCTTTTTGTGGTCACCCATTTGCACTGTCTCTAGTGTTGTAGTTCCTCTGTACTCTCCACCAGATTTTATCCCCCCCCCCTTCCTTCAAGTGGCATAGGAGTGTCCATGTCACTTTCCAGTTCCAAGTTGCTGGGGTGGTGGAACATGGAGGTATTCTCCTGAATGTGATCTCATGTGAATAACTAAACATACAACTCCATTCAGTTGAGAGTAGGGTGGTGGTTTTCTGCTGTTGTAAATGCCATTGGTCCTCTATTTATGTGCACCATCTCTGTCTGGTGGGCTCCAAGGGTTGATGTTGCACCCGACTTCTGTGTCTCTCTGGAGGGAGAGGTTGCATATCATTTATGTGGATAATCCACTTCCGTGTGGCAGTAACTGGAAGCTAGAAGTGCTCTTCAATACTGTATGGATCTGTCCGAGGAAATGAGGCTGCACATGTACACTAATAAAGGCACTCCATCTCTGTACAGTGGGCTCAGAGGATTGATGTTGTGCCCTGCTTCTGTGACTATGCAGAGGAGAGGCTGCATATAATTTGTAGAGGCAATATGGACTACTCCCAATACCTTTCTCGGTTATTATTGGCATGATTTGGCTGTATCTTTCTCAGGTAGATATTTCTCAGGACATCTAGCCCTCAACTGAGCTTTGTGAAGGCATCTGTGCACTGTCTGTGTAGACATTTGGACTCCTGTGGCATCTTGGAGGGAGTTACGGAGGTTAACAACTGGAGCAGAGCGATTCTTTCAAGCCTTGGTGGTCAAGTAGCAGTCTTGTTGTGGAATGGAGTTGTTAGTCTTCTCCTTCCTCGACCATGTCTCCTATTGACTCTGCCAAACTGTCTGAACCTGTTTCAGGCCCTGGACATTACACTTTGAGATGTACCAAGAGCAGCAGCAATCCTACATTGAGTCATGCTTCCCAGCAGCATCCAAACAGCCCTGTTAAGTTCTGCAGGGTAAAGATGATATCTTTAACCTTATCATCTAAAAGGCATTTTCTGTGCTGCACAATTTCAGTCAGACCAATTTTAGCATGCAGTGATCAGTGGTCTCAAATTAAAGACCTCACAGTTTCACTGTATGAACTTTCAATTTGGGGGTATGATGAGAAAACAAAGCCAGGATCCAATCAAAGTCACCCAGGCAGAAAGTTCGCACTTGGCAGATAATGGACTTCCTAGCTATGTTTTTTTAGAACTGACCTTTATTAACATTAGTGTACCTATTATGTGAAAACATGATCCCTAGCAAATGTTAACTACTGTATGTGACAGGAGGTAGTGCCTATCGGAAATATATTTTCAGTATAGGAAAATTATAACTTTCCATTTTCTAACTTTTGTTTTTATGGTTCTCAAAGGATATAGGAAAGAATCAAACTAGGTTCATTTTCACCACTATAGAGAAAGGTTTGCTAACCGTAAGAATTGTGTTTAAAATGTTTAGTTTAACTGCACTCTAAATAAAGTAAGAGTATTATAATTTTAAAATTGGTATTGAATAATGGTAGAACTCTTAGAACAGTCATAACAAGATTTGTAATCAAACAAGTTGATGCTCAAAACCAATGTTAATCCAACAGAATTTATAATAACATTGTAGCCCAATTTGATAAACTACTTAGATAACACTAACAACCAGAGCTGACTCATTTACTTAATTTTGCAGGCCAGACTGAAGAACCACATTCATGACCCTAATGCACCAGAACTGATTCACTTCCTGTTTACTCCATTGACTCTTGTTGTGGATGCAGCTCAGCAGACTGGGTCAAATCTACCACCACAAGTTGTCGCTCCGTTGTTGACAGCTGATGCCATAGACCTTTTGGTTAACTGCTGCTCTTCAAAAGAAACAGACCTGTGGCATAGCCTTGGTGATCCATGGATCATACCCAGGTATGATATATGTCCATGGAAAATTTACAAAAGAAAGAGAAAAGTAGATATAAAAATGCTTTTGTAGTGATAAGAAACAAATAATTGAGGGGGAGAGGGGTCAACCACAAAATTCAATAAACTAAGGAGTTTTGCCCTTTTTCAACTGTGCTACCCACAGTTGTCATTACTTATTAGTGCTTGGCAAGAAAGGGGAAGTAGTAATTGTTCTAATTGGGTTTTAGTACATGTAACTGAAGTGTGTGCAATAGCCCTTACAGTTATTGTGTTGGAGAGACTCAGGCCCTTTCTGCCTGTCCTACTCTTTTCCTGATGTTTACTGTGCACTAGTTTGCATGAAGAGTTAAAACGTAACTTGTAAGAGTATTGTTAATGAAACATGAAATATGCTTGCTTTCTTTGAATTGTCATATTTTTTATTTTATAATTTTACATGTTTACTTTTAGTATGAACTGTAATTTAAACTATTTGAGATTTTCTGAAAAGAAACATAAAGGAGCATTTTAAGCAAAAGTTGGTAGTGTGACTTTTTAACATAATTTGGACCAACTAAACCGGAAAATGCTTGTTACAAAGCTTAATTTTGAGTTTTTGGGCATTGATTTTGAAAAAATATAACAGCTGTCAAATTTCTATTCACTTCTTTTTTTTGCTGTTGACTACTGTGTCCTGGTAAAATTTTTGTGAAGGGGTTGTTGTAATAATATTGTATCCACCAAGATATCTATATAACAAATAGACACTAAACTACTATAGTTTTCCATTTTGTAACACTCATTAGCATATATAACATATAAGAAGTATTGCAATACACAATGACATAGTATTTCATTTCATGGGGTAGGAATCATAAAATTTCTGTTTTTCTAGGAGCTTCCCAATAACACAAATGAGGTACCCAAATTGTTCAAGAAATATAGAATGCTCATCTGTAGAATAGACAAAACCAAGGTTTTTTTTAATTACACTCATAAATTTCATTCCAACAAGTAATTTGGTTGGTTTGTAATTAATTTTGTTATATAATGTAATTATTTAATTTTCTACATGATATCATGCTACAAAGTGTTTATCATTTTCCTTTTGAAACTGTAACTTGGTTAATTATGTTATAAACTTCTTTGTTATTAAACAAGTGTCAAGCTAGTCATCCATTCTGTCTCATAGATTTCTATTAATTGTAAGATGTTAATTATTACAATGAGTCGAGAATGTGAATTTGTTGTGAAATACACATTTTTAGTATGAACTCAAAACTTTTGTTTTTCTAATTTTAATGACACCTAGACAAAGATTGTCTCATTCTGTTGTAAATTCTAGTTTTCTGATTCACCAAAGCATTGTTAAATATAAGACAAATACTTTAAAATATATCGTAGATCTCATTAATAAATTATATTTTGTGATTACTTTTCAAAAACAAGTTTCCAAAAAGTACATTTGTACTGTTAAATATGCCTCAAGTAGATATCGTTTATTAATTCTAAGAATACATTTATTTTTAGTAAGCTATGAAGTTATCTTTTCAAGGTTTGAAATGAATGAGCTGGTTTTTAATGTAGTATCTGCTGCATCTAAATAGGCTTTAACTTTGTTGTAAACTTGCCTTTGTCATGCTACAGAGACCAGTGGAGAGGAAACCAAGGCAGTTACCATCCAGTTTTCTCCAATGGTTGGGCACCAGAATATCCTTTCTCTGAAGACAGGGAAAGAGCTGGAATCACAGCAGCCGCAGCAGCTTCAGCAGCACAGCGATATAGACGTGATAATCTTCGAAGAGCTCAAGAAGAGGTATGTTCTCTGAATTACTTTTAGATGGTGAAATGTATCCTGTAAGGTTTAAAAATTGTAAAATACTTACAAATTCAATAATTCACCAAATTTATAAAGATATTTTAACTCCATAGTGAACAGTGAAACCATATATATATATATACAGCCATGATATAGAAACTTTAATTTGAAAATGATGTTTTGAACAGATGCCCTTTTACTAGGCTTTTCTTCAATAAAATACTCTTGCAAATCCTGTTGCTTACAGATGTGTCACTGTGAAGAAGCCTTTTAATTGTTAAATAAGTTAAATGTAAAAAGGTGATTTTCTTTATGGGTTTTTATGTATTTACATTAAAAAGTAACAATCAATTTTAGATACAGAAGTTAATATTTATTGTAAATCGGGAATTGCTTATTCCAACAAAGTACCTTATTTCTGCTCACATACATAAGTATTGTTGTAAAAAAATTTTTTTGCATGCCACAAGCTTTACACTCCCACGTACTCCTTGGTTTACATGGTTTAACTGAATCTCACATGCAAATTATCATGTGACAAACCTACATAACTAGACATGCCCCCCCCCCCCATGACTCATGTAACTCCCTCTATGCTATTCTACCTAACTATCACTTCTCGTTTGGCAGTGCTCATGTTTGGATGTTTTATTTAGTGCTCTTTTTGAATTTTGTGTTTTCATATCGATTATTTTTCAAGTTTCCTACTTATTTTATCTCCTTTTAATTCTAATGCTCCAATATAGTTATTTCCTCTTCCAACTAGGCTGAACTACGAAATCAGGACTACTTGAGACATTCTAATTCCCAGTTGGAAAGAGATGGACATTATGATATTGACTACTACAGCAGTGACAGAGATCAAAGACCAATGTCAGAACAACGTCCAACTAACTACAGTAATCAATTCTATGATGCTTCACCAGCAGATGTACTAAGAAAGGCTCCCTACATGGATAGGTAAGGATGTAACTGGTATAGTTTGTGTATATGCAATAAGAATTAAATAATTAGTCAATTTTTAGGTTATAGATGTTTTGCATATTATATACTATTTTTATAAGTTAACTTTGAAAAATTAGAGAATAGCTTTCCACTTGTAAGCTAAATTTATATTTAAAAGATTGAGAGCTATTGAAAATATAGGGTAAAAAAATATAAGCATTTTCCAGTGATCTGCCTAGTTCATTTTGCTTCCACTAGTTTAGTAAGTCATTTTTTGTGTTGAATCTTAATTATAAGTTATCATGGAAAGTAAAGATAATTTTAGTATGATAACACAGTATTTTGATTAGCAAAAACTGAAATTGAAGTTTTATACATTTACCACAGTTGCATAATTGCTACTTTGTAACAACACAAACAAACACAGCCTTTGTTCAAGTATTGTTTCACAACTGTCGTTTTCTGATGTATACAGGGTACAATGTTCAGTATTGGGACTTGTCTGCTTGAGAATTGAGTCCTAGTATTTCTTATGTAGACCTTCAACTTCAGGGCACTGATCTGAGTAGGAAGTTGCAATTTGCATAAACTTGAAATTTGCTTCAAAGAGATGAGATCAGTAACCAATCTAGAAATATATGTATCTCTGTTATGAGATATAATATATACACTTTGACTTAAGAAATTAGTTTTCTATCACAGATCTCATTGTACTATTATGAAAATCACATATAGAGACTTTTATTGAATATCTTGTAACTTAAACTGTTCTTTATTAAAGATTTTGAAGTGTTTCATATTAAAACTTATTACTATTTTCAGATGCTCTGTGAAAAGAGCTTATGACCTCAGGTAGAATAGCCTTTGCCTTTTTTAATAAATTGTGTTTTATGCACAGTAAAGTACTAGGCTTTCAGAGTGATAAAGCTCAAGTTTATCATTGAAACAGATCTGGTGCTAACACTCCTTCTGATCAGGACTTTCATGATAGAGAAACGAGATCTGACATCAGTACCAGTTCTGCTGAGCATGGAATGATACCTACAGATGCCCTCAGACAGTTTGAACGTCAACAGAGGCCTTGGTTTGAAGACATAAGAGCACGTGGGAACAAATGTGTTGTAGTATTGTATCCGAGAACTGCTAATAATGACAAAGAATTGACAGTTGTGAAAGGAGAATTGCTGGAGGTAATATTTGTATAATAAAAACTTCTGTATTGATCAAAATGTACGATTAGTATATTCATGAAAATTTATGACAATATTGTCATGTATATTCACAAAATTTTACATTACATTTACATAGGACTAAAGCTGGTTCAGAATATGATCCCTAGCATAATTAAATAGATGAAAAAGAAGTTTTCAATAATTATTGAAACTAGCACAAACACTGCCCTACAGGTAGCTGTTTGTGCTGGTAATTACTAAGCATAGTATTAAACTGTAATGTTTTATATATTAATTATTTCGGTTTATTGAAAAAATAATAGTTTTTTTAAGAACTCCAGTTTCTTAGTACTACATTTAAAAATTACTTCAAGGAAGATATATAATCAAACCATCATGCACAGTCCTAGTGAAAGTTGTGTTCTTGTTGTGAGGAGAGTACTTTTATTTAAGTTTGCATTCTATTATAAAAAAATGGTTGTTGCACATACCACACTTATTTTTCTAATTGTCTGAATCTTGAGTACCCAAAGTGTGGAATTTTTTTATAGATTTGTGTTTGTTTTTAACCCGATGACTACCGGCTACTAACTTTCTTAGTAGGCAATGCAAGTCTTGCTATATTTCATTCCAACAAT